>NC_136261.1:323530521-323535521 GCF_964187855.1 Myxine glutinosa
TCGTTGATCACAAATGTGGATTCATTCTTTGGACACAACACGGCTCGTTGTGCCAGCGCATCATAGTTTGAATGGATTTCGTTCAAATTACCAAAAACAGCCTCTGCTAAAGACATGTTGTCTTCTACACAGATACGATCAGGCAGTCGTTGGTCAGTCAGGCAGTCGTTTTTTTTTTTTTTGGCAAGGAACGGGCACCCACGTACGGGCAATGCCCTAGTGTTTGCTGAGCACTCCAACGTCTTTGTTGCTCAGCATGCCGTGCGAGTCTGTGTTGGCGTTCATCGACGGTCTCGTTCTCGCACCTCATCGTTGTTGCAGCAGCATCCTGTGCGAGTCTGTGTTCACGTTCGTCGAGGGTCTCGTTCTCCCTCCTCATCGTTGTTGCAGCAGCATCCTGTGCGAGTCTGTGTTCACGTTCGTCGAGGGTCTCGTTCTCCCTCCTCATCGTTGTTGCAGCAGCATCCTGTGCGAGTCTGTGTTCACGTTCGTCGAGGGTCTCGTTCTCCCTCCTCATCGTTGTTGCAGCAGCATCCTGTGCGAGTCTGTGTTCACGTTCGTCGAGGGTCTCGTTCTCCCTCCTCATCGTTGTTGCAGCAGCATCCTGTGCGAGTCTGTGTTCACGTTCGTCGAGGGTCTCGTTCTCCCTCCTCATCGTTGTTGCAGCAGCATCCTGTGCGAGTCTGTGTTCACGTTCGTCGAGGGTCTCGTTCTCCCTCCTCATCGTTGTTGCAGCAGCATCCTGTGCGAGTCTGTGTTCACGTTCCTCAACTGTCTCGTTCTCCTGTCTCATTCGTTTTCTTGCTGCAACCTGTTCAAGTCTGCATTGACGTTCGTCGACGGACTCGTTCTCCCGTCTCATTCGTTTTCTGGCTGCATCCTGTTCAAGTCTGCATTGACGTTCGACGACGGACTCGTTCGCCCTTCTCATTCGTTTTCTTGCTGCATCCTGTTCAGGTCTGCGTTCTTCATCCATTTTGGAAATGGAAGTTTCCAGTGCTTTCCACGCACCGCATGAATTGTCACGATCCTCAATAGGAAGTGTCTCATAATTATCAAATGACAAATGGCAAGTAAATTACATTGTGAAAATTTAATATTTCAAATAGACCTATTTAAAGTGTATGCGCAAATAACTAATAAATAAAAAAACGAAGAAATATGTCTCGGTAATTTCCTGAACTCGGTAATTTCTCGGTAATTTTACTTCCGGCTAAAAATGTTGAATGAAATAAAAACGAAGAAATATATGTCGTTTTGTGACGACTGTCATCAAAGGTAAACGGTGAATTCACTCGGTTTATTCGGTTCGGCTCGGTTTAAAGAAAAAGCGATAATGTTGAAATGTTGACGTCTGTGTCATGTTGGGCGGTGTATGATACTTGTTGGCTGTTGGGCGGTGATATGGTGTATTTTTAAAAATATATCTCTGCGTTTTCCCGCGTTGCTGACACCGAGTCTAAAACCATGATGGTGAGTTATATTGGAGATAAAGGCGTGAGAGAGACTCAATGGCCTTGAAGTTACAGGCATTTGAGAATTCATTTCGTTCTATAAACGGCAACTTTCATCGGATATTCTTCTCGTTTTTTTTCAACCGAGTCTAAAACTATGTTAGCGACTGTGAAAAATGAAATGATATATCGAATTTAAAATAGATATCGACACATTGCCGTCGGTGTCATGTTGGGCGGTGTATGATACACCATGACGCGATTTTAAAAAATATATCTCTGCATTTTCCCACGTGTGTGGAATGTTTGTGGAAAATTAAAGATTTCAAATAAACCTATTTAAAGTGTATGCGCACATAACTAATAAAAAAAACGAAGAAATATCTCTCGGTAATTTCCTGAAACATATTTTACTTCCGGCTAATATGTTGAATGAAATAAAAACGAAGAAATATATGTCGGCATCATTGTTGACGTTTTTGTGACGACTATCATCAAACGAAATAGTAATATATCATAACGGAAAAGCAAAAGCGAATTTTTAATATATATCGACACATTGCCGGCGGTGTCATGTTGGGCGGTGTATGATACACCATGACGCGATTTTAAAAAATATATCTCTGCATTTTCCCGCGTGTGTGGATTGTTCTCAATTATTGCTGACACCGAGTCTAAAAGTAAAACCATCGATAAAAATGAAATCATATGGTGAGTTAGATTGGAGATAAAGGCGTGAGAGAGACTCAATGGCCTTGAAGTTACAGGCCTTTGAGAATTCATTTCGTTCTATAAACGGCAACTTTCATCGGATTTTCTTCCCGTTTTTTTTCAACCGAGTCTAAAACTATGTTAGCGACTGTGAAAAATGAAATGATTTATCGAATTTGATTTGAAATAAAACTGGGAGAGAGAGGAAGACACCACGGGCCTACAAAACAGGACTCAAAGCTATGCGAGTTAATAAAATGGTGGATATTTGTTTATAATTATATGAAGCCACTCCCAGAATGGGTGGAGCTATGGGTGGAGCTACTCTGCAAACCGAGTAAGCCACACCCCGGACAGACACCCAACAGATAGACAGACAGACAGACAGAATCATCTACGGCTATTATAATATAGATATATATATTTGGTATCAATACAATCTATATTATAATAGCCGTAGATGATTCTGTCTGTCTGTCTGTCTATCTGTTGGGTGTCTGTCCGGGGTGTGGCTTACTCGGTTTGCAGAGTAGCTCCACCCATAGCTCCACCCATTCTGGGAGTGGCTTCATATAATTATAAACAAATATCCACCATTTTATTAACTCGCATAGCTTTGAGTCCTGTTTTGTAGGCCCGTGGTGTCTTCCTCTCTCTCCCAGTTTTATTTCAAATCAAATTCGATAAATCATTTCATTTTTCACAGTCGCTAACATAGTTTTAGACTCGGTTGAAAAAAAACGGGAAGAAAATCCGATGAAAGTTGCCGTTTATAGAACGAAATGAATTCTCAAAGGCCTGTAACTTCAAGGCCATTGAGTCTCTCTCACGCCTTTATCTCCAATCTAACTCACCATATGATTTCATTTTTATCGATGGTTTTACTTTTAGACTCGGTGTCAGCAATAATTGAGAACAATCCACACACGCGGGAAAATGCAGAGATATATTTTTTTAAATCGCGTCATGGTGTATCATACACCGCCCAACATGACACCGCCGGCAATGTGTCGATATATATTAAAAATTCGCTTTTGCTTTTCCGTTATGATATATTACTATTTCGTTTGATGATAGTCGTCACAAAAACGTCAACAATGATGCCGACATATATTTCTTCGTTTTTATTTCATTCAACATATTAGCCGGAAGTAAAATATGTTTCAGGAAATTACCGAGAGATATTTCTTCGTTTTTTTTATTAGTTATGTGCGCATACACTTTAAATAGGTTTATTTGAAATCTTTAATTTTCCACAAACATTCCACACACGTGGGAAAATGCAGAGATATATTTTTTAAAATCGCGTCATGGTGTATCATACACCGCCCAACATGACACCGACGGCAATGTGTCGATATCTATTTTAAATTCGATATATCATTTCATTTTTCACAGTCGCTAACATAGTTTTAGACTCGGTTGAAAAAAAACGAGAAGAATATCCGATGAAAGTTGCCGTTTATAGAACGAAATGAATTCTCAAATGCCTGTAACTTCAAGGCCATTGAGTCTCTCTCACGCCTTTATCTCCAATATAACTCACCATCATGGTTTTAGACTCGGTGTCAGCAACGCGGGAAAACGCAGAGATATATTTTTAAAAATACACCATATCACCGCCCAACAGCCAACAAGTATCATACACCGCCCAACATGACACAGACGTCAACATTTCAACATTATCGCTTTTTCTTTAAACCGAGCCGAACCGAATAAACCGAGTGAATTCACCGTTTACCTTTGATGACAGTCGTCACAAAACGACATATATTTCTTCGTTTTTATTTCATTCAACATTTTTAGCCGGAAGTAAAATTACCGAGAAATTACCGAGTTCAGGAAATTACCGAGACATATTTCTTCGTTTTTTTATTTATTAGTTATTTGCGCATACACTTTAAATAGGTCTATTTGAAATATTAAATTTTCACAATGTAATTTACTTGCCATTTGTCATTTGATAATTATGAGACACTTCCTATTGAGGATCGTGACAATTCATGCGGTGCGTGGAAAGCACTGGAAACTTCCATTTCCAAAATGGATGAAGAACGCAGACCTGAACAGGATGCAGCAAGAAAACGAATGAGAAGGGCGAACGAGTCCGTCGTCGAACGTCAATGCAGACTTGAACAGGATGCAGCCAGAAAACGAATGAGACGGGAGAACGAGTCCGTCGACGAACGTCAATGCAGACTTGAACAGGTTGCAGCAAGAAAACGAATGAGACAGGAGAACGAGACAGTTGAGGAACGTGAACACAGACTCGCACAGGATGCTGCTGCAACAACGATGAGGAGGGAGAACGAGACCCTCGACGAACGTGAACACAGACTCGCACAGGATGCTGCTGCAACAACGATGAGGAGGGAGAACGAGACCCTCGACGAACGTGAACACAGACTCGCACAGGATGCTGCTGCAACAACGATGAGGAGGGAGAACGAGACCCTCGACGAACGTGAACACAGACTCGCACAGGATGCTGCTGCAACAACGATGAGGAGGGAGAACGAGACCCTCGACGAACGTGAACACAGACTCGCACAGGATGCTGCTGCAACAACGATGAGGAGGGAGAACGAGACCCTCGACGAACGTGAACACAGACTCGCACAGGATGCTGCTGCAACAACGATGAGGAGGGAGAACGAGACCCTCGACGAACGTGAACACAGACTCGCACAGGATGCTGCTGCAACAACGATGAGGTGCGAGAACGAGACCGTCGATGAACGCCAACACAGACTCGCACGGCATGCTGAGCAACAAAGACGTTGGAGTGCTCAGCAAACACTAGGGCATTGCCCGTACGTGGGTGCCCGTTCCTTG
>NC_136261.1:323545521-323553021 GCF_964187855.1 Myxine glutinosa
GATGTCTCTGATTCTTTGGTATCTCTCCCAGGTTACTCCCTCCTCCGGTGTGATAGACCTGAGCCTCGTCCTGGAGGTGGGGTTGCTATCTTTATAAAAAACTCTCTTCCTCACTCGCCCTGCACTGCCCTCTCTCCACCTCACCCCCAAGAATACCTTTGGCTACTGCTTCCCCTTCGCTCCCACCTTTTGTTCATATGTGTGTTGTACCGTCCACCAAACAGTGATGACTCCATGTACATCTCGCTGTCTGATAATATGGACCAACTTCTATCTACCCATCCCAACTCTCTCTTCCTCATATGTGGTGATTTCAATTGTCACCATGCCAGTTGGCTGGGTGTGGGTACCTCTCTCACCAGCCATGGCTCTTCAGCAAAGGACTTCTGCGACTCACTGGGACTGACACAATCTGTCAATTTCCTGACCTGGATCTCAGTCAACGGAGCATCTTCTCTTCTGGACTTGGTTATGACTAACTTCCCTGAAAATGTCTGCTGCTCTTCTTCTGCTCCAATCGGCTCATCTGATCATGTGCTTGTTAAAGTGGACATCTCTCTGACCATTCTCAGAGAGCCTCCTCAGCGTCGACGAGTCTGGCATTTCACTCAGGCCAACTGGAACGGTCTTCAAGCAGCCATCAATCATCTGGACTGGTCTCCCATCTCCACCGCCTCTGACATCAACTCATCCTGGGAATTCTTCCAAAGTAAATTGCTCTCTCTCATGCACAGATTTATCCCATCTCGTCTTCAGTTGTCATACCCTTCCTCCCGTCCATGGTACACGGAATCTTGTGGTGAGGCTGTTGCCCAGAAACAACTTGCTTTCGTCTCCTGGAAAGCAAATCCAACGGAAGGAAATCTCATTTCCTTTCACAAAGCCCGAAACAAGTGTGTGACCCTCAGGAGAGCCAGGAAACAATATCTCTCCGTTCTCAAGACCGAACTCTCTTATCTGTCTCCCTCTTCCAAATCCTGGTGGCGACTGGTCAAATCTGTTTCTGGTGTTTGTTCCCCCTCCATCCCCTCCCTCACCTCAAACGGCTACACGGCTGACTCCGCACGTGAAAAAGCTGAATGCCTCAACTCTGTGTTTGTCTCTAAATCTTGTGTCCCAAACCCATCCCTCTCTGTACCCACCGTACCCAGTCGTGCCCAGTCGTGCCCAGCTGCTCCTGGACTCGGTGTCCTTTCCTCCTGACAAGGTGGAAAAGTTTCTGTCAACCCTCAACTCTGATTCTGCAAATGGACCTGACGGCATCAGCCCACGGGTCCTACAATCCTGTTCTTCCGCTCTTTCACTCCCTCTCTCTGTTCTCTTCACCCTCTCTTTTGCTCAAGGTCATCTGCCATCTGCTTGGAAATCAGCCAACATCACTGCTTTGCACAAAAAAGGTGCAAAAACAGATCCTAGCAACTCCAGACCAATCAGCCTTCTCCCAATTATCAGCAAAGTCATGGAATCCATCATTGCTTCAGATATGAAATCTTTCCTCTTCTCCAATGGCTTGATCTCTGATCATCAATTTGGTTTCAGACCTGGTCACTCTACTCTGGACATGCTGCTTCTGCTTTCTCAACAATGGATGGAGGTCCTCAATGCCAAACAGGAAATTAGAGCTGTCTCCCTTGACATATCACGTGCCTTCGATACGGTCTGGCACCCCGCTCTGCTCACCAAACTCTCCTCCTTTGGTATCCATGGAAATCTCCATGCATGGCTGGCGGACTTCCTTTCCAGTCGGTCAACGTGTGGCCCTGAATGGTTTTCTCTCATCTCCTCTTCTGTTCAGGCTGGAGTTCCCCAAGGCAGTGTTGTGGGCCCTGTGCTTTTTCTGGTCTTCATCAATGATCTCTCTGACTCTCTTGAAAATCCTCTCTATCTCTTTGCTAATGACTCCACTCTCTGTCGCTCCATTCCTCATCCCTCAGATCGGCAGTCTGCAGCCTCCTCACCCTCTGCAGACCTGGACAAAATAACAGACTGAGCAAACAAGTGGAACATGTCTTTCAATCCTGACAAATCTCACACTCTAACGATGTCTCTCCGAAAAGACCGACTGGACAACCCTCCCATCCACTTTCTGAATAATCCTCCCCAAGAAGTTCTGTCACTCAAGCTTTTGGGTCTCACTATCTGCCATGATCTTTCCTGGGAAAACCACATTTCAAATCTGGCCTCCAAAGCCAGTCGCCGACTGGGCATCCTCTGTAGTGCGAAGTCCTTCCTTGGCACACCTGAGCTCCTCACCACATACAAGGCTTTCATCCGCAGCTCAATGGAATACTGCTCTCCCTTCTGGGCTGGTGCTCCTGCCTCACACCTAGCTCGTCTTCACTCTGTTGAAACCAAAGCGTTCAGAATCATTGGCATCTCCCGCGATGAAGCTAACTCCAAGGGCCTTTCACTCACTCACCGCAGGCAGGTTGGTGGTCTTTCCATCTTCTACCGACTCCTCTCTGGCCTTGCCCCCCCCCCAGCTCTCTCTGGGCTCAGTCCCCCAAATATTCCTACAGGTCGCACAAGATCTGTCTGCAACCTTCTTATGGTTAAACTGCCAAAATCAAGACTCTCTGCTCACCTTCACTCCTTCATTCCTCTTTTCTCCCGCCTCTGGAACAAACTCCTTCACTCTCTTCAATCCCACTCCACCCTCCAGGTCTTTAAAACAGCTGTTCACCACGATCTCTTATCTTCCCCCATCCAAAACCTTGATCTTTTGTACCCCCGCTAATTTCACCCCAAATCCACTTTTTTGAAATACCAACTTCTGTCCTGGAAGTCCTTGGTGTCCTTGTGTTTTATACTTCTCCCACCCCCCCCCCCCCCCTTTCCCATGCCTCCTCCCCCCAAGCCCTCTCCCTCCCACACATCTCCCTGCTCTCAAATGTTGTGTTTGTGTGCTTCCCCTTCTCTCCCCATCTTGTCTTCCGCTCCCTCTTTTTGTATATTTTGTTTGTCTGGTTGATTTGTTTGTGAAATAAATGTTAGCTCTTTCACGAGCCTCGATTCAGTATACAAAAAAAAAAAAAAAAAAAAAGGATAATGATTAATGAGAAATTTGGGAAAAAATCACTCATCCACTTCAAAGTTTTCAACATTTGAACAAACTTTAACTTTACAACTTGATCAGACTCGAGTCTGAGAGGTTGGCAGTTAAAACCTCAGTCGAGTCATACCAAAGACTTTTAAAATGGTACCTGCTGCTACCTTGCTTGATGCTCAGCATAAAGAAAGATAGAGCACGTAGAGCCAGCCATACGTTGGCAATCATAGCGCAGGCTTTGATGGGCCTAGTAGCGTCCTCCTGCGTTGAAGTTCCTTTTCAGGGAACACTTAAACAAACTTATCTCATGCAGACAAGCACAAAACAAACATGGCCACCACATGACTATAAATTAAACCAGGAAATGCAAAACATTACTTTATCTCACTGATATAAATGAATATACCCATTTATATGACAGGCATTTCATTTATAGGATGCAGGTGACAGAATGAGTACCATAGCAAAAACCAATTAATCAGGATTATTATTTTAAAAAATTGTATACAAGATCGAGGCTCATGTAAGAGCTAACATTGATCACAAAAAGACAAACTGACACATAAAACATATGATAAAGGGAGCGGGAGACAACATGGAGGGCAGGGACATCGGGAAATCTGTGGGAGGGAGAGGGCTTGGGGGGAGGAGGCACGGGAAGTGGGGTGGGAGAGGTATAAAACACCTGGACACTGCTAGGACATCCAGGAAAGAAGTTGGTATTTCAAAAAAGTGGATCTGAGGTGACTTAACGGGGGTAGAAAAGATCAAGGTTTTGGATGGGGGAAGATAAGAGATGTGGTGAACAGCTGTTTTAAAGACCTGGAGGGTGGAGTGGGATTGAAGAGAGAAATTGAAGAGGATTTTTTTTTTTTTTTTTATGTTAGCGAAATATGTGAGTAATTTTTGTACTAGTAGGGGATACCTGACACTGCCTGGGAAGAGGAGGCGAAAGCTGGCACTGCTCGGCTGGGTGAGCTTTTTCCGAAGGTGGTTTTTGGGATGTGTTGGACATTGAGAAGCTGTGACGTTATTGGCCTCATGGTGGTTACCTTTTCCCTGCAGTGGTTTCAGGACGTGTTGGACATTTAAAAGCTATGGAGTTATTGACCTCATGGTGGTTATACCTTTTTTGCCTGTGGGCCGGCGGCAACACAACCTGACCCCACATCCCAATATAAACGTTACAGCGGCCTTTGCTGGCCTCAAAACGGACATCAAGGCAAGCATGTCGTATCTTAAAACCATGCCCAGATTCTGAAGTACAGATATCCAAAAATTTGGGACCTCTAGCTGCTATGGTTCGGCCATCAAATAATAACATACAAACGCACAAACACTTGGTCAAGGATAGCGTGCACTTTTTGTTGGATCATTGTAAAGCCATTAAACTAATGCCTGATTTGCTGAAGGTCTGTGGAGTGGCAGTGGAAACATCTGGCAAATTCAGTGTGAAGTGACTATCACAGCTGCACAAAGCATTCTGGGCATTTCCAAGATGAGGGCGAACAGTAGTTCAAGTGGTATGAGACAGTACGGTGTCGGGAATTTTGTGTTGAACACCAATGAGAAAGCAGAAACTTACAGTTTAGCTGCACATTTCCCGTCATATAACAGAAGTATTTTGGAGTGGTGTTCAAACTTATTGAATCACCGCATTCTTTTCAAACTAAAAAAATCATTCACTGAGTTTATCTTTGTATCATTATTTTTGTTTTAAAAAAACCTACTTTTTATGTACTTATTTTTTTGTTTTATTTTTTATTTTACTATTTTAATATTTATTTTTACGTACCTAATTTTTTTAGTTTTATTTTTTCTTTTATTATTTGAATATTTATTTTTATGTACCTATTTTTTTATTGTTTTATTTTTTATTTTAATATTTATTTTTATGTACCTAATGTTTTTACTGTTTTTAAAATATATATATTTATTTTTCTGTACCTAATTTTTCATTGTTTTATTTTTTCTTTTATTATTTTAATATTTATTTTTATGTACCTAATTTTTTTATTGTTTTCTTTCTTATTTTATTATTTAAAATATTAATTTTTATGTACCTAATTTTTTATTGTTTTATTTTTTCTTTTATTATTTTAATATTTATTTTTATGTACCTAATTTTTTATTGTTTTATTTTTTCTTTTATTATTTTAATATTTATTTATGTACCTAATTTTTTTTTGATTTATTTTTACTTTTATTATTTTAATATTTATTTTTATGTACCTAATTTTTTTTTTTTTTTTTTCTTTTATTATTTTAATATTTATTTATGTACCTAATTTTTTATTGTTTTATTTTTTCTTTTATTATTTTAATATTTATTTTTATGTACCTAATTTTTTTTTGGTTTTCTTTCTTATTTTATTATTTTAAATATTTGTTTTTATGCACCTAATTTTTTATTGTTTTATTTTTTCTTTTATTATTTTAATATTTATTTTTATGTACCTAATTTTTTTTTCTTTTTTTTTTCTTTTATTATTTTAATATTTATTTATGTACCTAATTTTTTTCTTGTTTTATTTTTTCTTTTATTATTTTAATATTTATTTTTATGTACCTAATTTTTTTCCCCACTTTTTCCATCAAAGATAATAAAATTGCATTGCGTATTTTGTAATCAAATGGACTTAAATGCAATGAAAGTTGAACATTGTCTAAGTTTAGTTTACTCACCTATTTCAAGAAGACATCGTGTACTGTGTGCAGTGCACCACGTTGCTGAAACGTTTCGTGGGAAAGGACATATTTTGAATGATTTCAAGGTGGGAAAGCAGAAGCACTGTTACCCAATTGCCCCCGCCCCACCCCTCCAATCCTCCCACCATGCACACATGCAAGTTCAGGTTCAGTATTTCAACAGATTTTCCATCTCTAAAAGACATTTTCAGTTCAAACAACGTTTCTAATGAAGATGATTGAAGTCAAAAATATTCTTGTCGGTCTCATTATTTTTATGATCATTGTTTTTGTCATCATTTGTCGTCGTCATCATTGTTATTGCCATTATTATACACACACATAGCTTGAGCAGAAAATAATATGTTGATAATGGTGAGAGGTTCATCGGAATTTGCCTCTGGTTTGTTCCTATGAACTAGCTCTGAGGAATGCCCTCCGAGGGATTGAGGAAATAAAGGAGGGGGTTGGGAGCGAGATGACTGTGGGAAGGAAATCCGCAGTATATCAGGTCCAACATGTAGAGACACCTTCATCCGTGCTCTCCAAACAGTGTTTAAGATCATGGTTTTAATCCTGCATTGAGGAGCAACATTATCTCCTGCATCATAGTGGAGTATCTTAATAAGTGCAGTGGAAGTGTTGTCCTTGAGCGAGGAGGATGCATTGGGAAAGTTGTTGGGATGAATGGAGGTTTGAAGTTTTCGTAATCATCTCGTTAATCCAGTCCGCAATAGTCCAATTTATGCTGGCCGGAGACTCGACGCTGTCGAATTGCTCTCACGAAAAAGAGTATAAATGCCAGTCTCGTTTGGCATACAGAAATGAAAATTCCAAGAACGTAAAGGCAAAGTACAGGGTTTTCCATAAATCTTATTATTCCCATGTGTTATTTTACCTCTTCGGAATAATACATATAAACGTTTATATATGTATATAATTATATATATATATATATATATATATATATATATATATATATATATATATATATATATATATATATATATATATATATATATATATATATATATATATACACATACATACATACATACATACATACATACATACATACATATGCATATATATATATATATATATATATATATACATACATACATACATACATACATACATACATACATACATACATAGTGGTCTAGAAACCCTGGGCACATTTTGAAGAACGACACATGCAACAAATAACTAAGTCTATTATTGTTCTTTGGTGCAAAACAAAACATGATTACTCAAGTTATGCTCAAGTTATGTGTGTCGTATAATAATGGTAAATGGATGTGACCGCTTCAACACGTACAGGCATCACGTGATACACAACAGGGTGAGGTGCATCACGTGATATGGATCTGGGTGAGCATCGCTCACTGTGCTACACGCATTTGTCTTTGCATTAGTTCAGTACATTGTGAATTAGACGCCCTAATATGACGGAGGATATCGTGAGACAGAAAATTTGCACTGTACGCTTGTATTCTGCATCTGGAAATTCGGCTGAAGTTCACAGACAACTTGTCAAAGAATGTGGCGCAGAATAAACAAGCAGTTTGATGAAACCGGCAGCATTCTTCCAAAACAGTCACTTGATAGGCCTTGTACTGTTCGAACTGAGGAAAGCAGAGAGGTCTTGCAACAACAACTCGACAGTAACACACCATTATCAACTCGTCGTTTATCAAACGTCACCAACATAAGCCGATCATCAATTCGATGAATACGAAAAGACCTTAATGTGAAACCAT
>NC_136261.1:323555521-323685521 GCF_964187855.1 Myxine glutinosa
TAACATCTTTCCCACCCTGCACCTAAATAGGGGTTTTAAAACAGTTATTTTATCACAATTTATAACTTGAAACCATCCGAGGCGCCACCTGTCGCCATGACCTCCAAGGGTCGATCCACATATACCTACAAATCTTTATAAAAAGCCTAATTTTTCTCTATTTCAACACTGATATCGATATAATGCTTGATGGTGAGCTCCGATCATCAAATATGTTATCATATGTGAGAAACAACTCTTAATTAAGACGCTACCATGATCGGTAAGTTCTGCAAAGAAGGAGTCACGTGACCTCTCAACTGCACTAATTATTCAAAAACCGAAAATAGTACAACACAACCTATACATCGTTTTAACCCTTTGAGTACGGATGACGTCCAGTGCCGCAACCCGCGAAAAAGTTTTGTGTACGGATGACGTTACTACACGTCATCGACTATACCTATAAATAGATCATCAGTACGTGGTTGCATTCCCGTACCAAAATGCCAAATTAATCCCGTTTTATCAAATTAATCGAGGTTCGAGAATTTTTTTCAAATTTGTTTAGGTTGCTGGAGATCCCGGGATCATCAAAAAAAAGATCCCGTACTCAAAGGGTTAAAGGTAATATTACTGCTCATCTAACAACATCACTCTCAAGTGTGAAAAAGTCTAAAAAGTCTAGTCTAGCCCATTTTTTCACTCAACTAGGAACAAATTGCAACATAATTTTTTTGCCACAATGCATTTCTACAAGGTCCCTGAGTCAATGCATCCAGTATATTGCGGACAATGTTGACCATAACGTAGCAACACTAGATGGCACCGGGACATTTCATGGCATGGGCATCATAGCTACTGTTACACTACAAATAAAGACCTCAAGACCTGTCCCCCAAAGTGTCTGTTACAGCTTCGGACATTGCTGCAGTTCGCCGTATAAACATTGAGTACTTCCGTATCCCTGCAATGATGCCACCACTCACCTATCTGACACTTGTACACACAGCAGCGGATGATCCGACATCTCAACTTGACATTCTATGGAAAACCTCCCTATTTCTTCGCTCTCCAAGACCAGCATGGTCTGGTATGATGCAAATGTTCCATCATGGCCAATATCCAGGACAGTCTTCTGTGATATTCCTTCCAATGATTGATCTCAATCTTAGTGATCCAAATTGTATCTATTCCACACTAAAGTTTGTGTCAGCTCAGGCCATGCGACATGGTGTTACTCCTGCCCTCACATTCGATCAACCCTTGTATTGGAAAGCATTATCAATTGTTCGATCTCAACCAGTTGACAGTCATCTCCGGCGAATGGTCCTCAAACTGGGAGGGTTTCACATGGAAATGAGTTTCCTGGGTAGCATCGGGCATCTGATGGCAGGTTCCGGATTGGAAGAAGTCCTTGAGGTTGTGTACGCTAGTAACACCGTGAACCACATGTTGACTGGCAAGGCTGTGTCCAGAGCAGTCCGTGGTCACATGCTAGTAGATGCTGCACTGAACTCCATCCTTCTGTCCAGCGCATACAATGTACCAGTGCCATCCAGAATGAAAGCAGAGGACCCTGATGAAGTGATGACAGGTGATGATGTCGAACAACATTCTGACACAACTGACTTGACCATAGCAGCAGAAGTATATGACAATGCAGTTTCCTCTACAACATCTGTGGAAAACGTGTGTTTGGCAGATGTCTGGACCAGAATTCAAAGCAAACTGAAGGAAAAGAAGGATATAATGACCACAATGTGGACCGCAGAACTCTGGGTACAATATATGGAAATGGTAGACATTCTACAGAGGTTTCTCAAGGTTGAACGCACAGGCAATTGGAAAATGCATCTCCAATCGGTACGTGAAATGTTACCATACTTTGCAGCATCTGGACACACACTATATGCAAAGTCTGCATATATCTATCTTCAAATGATGTTAAATCTGCCAGAGACACACCCAGAAGTCAACCAGAAATTTGAGCAGGGATACCATGTGGTGAGACACAGCGACAGATATTGTTCAGGATTGTCGACCGATCTCATTATTGAACAAGTGCTCATGAGAAGTGTTAAGACAAGTGGGGGACTTACAAGAGGAAAGGGGATGACAGAAACCCAGCGCTTGGTGTGGGTCCTATCTATGCCAGCGTGTGCAAACATCAATGGTGCCATGCAAAAGCTCAGTGGTGTGTCATATGAAACCAGTGACCAACACAAGGACATATCATCAGCAAGACAAGCTGGAGATGTCAGCGACACCCTTGACCTTATCAGTCATCTTGAAAAGAGAAACCCATTTGTTAATAACAGTACACTGCTCAACATTGCAAATGGCATGACAGCTCAGGAAGGAGTCAATGTTGAAAGATCAAGAGAGGTTGGTGAACGGATTCTAGCGTCAATGGTTGGGATATCTGTCGATGAGTTTGTCTTCCGAAAAGCTGATCAAGCAAAGACACTCGGTACAAGATCAACGGTCAAAATCAAAGGCGAATCTGTGAAGGTGGATCCACAGCTGATATTCCAGAGGCTGATAACTGTCGCTGAACGCTGTGAAGATGTTCCATCACTGTTCAAGTATGAACTCTGTGGTCACCCTCCTGCATTGTTCGAATCTTCCTCCCTTCCACTGCAGGCCAATAAGGCAACTCTTGCTGATTCTATCTGGAAAGTCAACCCAGAGAAACAACGAGAACCTACTGAAAATGTCCAGTACATCCTTGATGGTGGTGCTCTACTTCACAGACTACCTTGGCCAAGAGGTTCTACCTTTGATTATGTGTGTGATCTATACACCAACTATGTTGTACAGAAATATGCTGATGCTAGTGTTGTCTTTGATGGCTACAATGATGACCCATCAACGAAAGATGCCACACACACGAGAAGAACAGGAGCCTGTACTGGTGTGACGGTTCACTTCGCGGGTGAAATGGTGATTAAATCCAGAAAAGATGATTTCTTGAACAATGCGAGGAACAAACAGCGCTTCATTTCTTATCTGAGTGACAAACTGGAGACAGCTGGGTGCAATACATTTCATGCGAAGCAAGATGCTGATTTGTTAATTGTTCAAACAGCTGTCACCTCTGCACGAACAACAGACACTGTCCTGGTGGGAGATGACACGGACTTACTCATCCTTCTTATTCACCATGCTGAAATGGACGCACATGACTTGTTCCTGATACCAGAACCAAAGCAAACTTCAAGAAAGAACAGGATTTGGAACATGAAGCAATCAAAGAATTTGCCTGGCAGTGATGTATGTGACTGTATGCTGTTCGTACATGCTATTCTTGGTTGCGATACAACTTCTCGCCTGTTTGGTTTGGAAAAAGGGTCTAGCACTGAAAAAAAATCATGAACGATGCCTTCTTCTATCAACAAGCTAAAGCTTTCAGTCAAACACATCAAATGGAGGAGAAGGTTGTCGCCAAGGCAGGAGAACATGCACTGGTGTCGTTGTATGGAGGATCTGAGGAGGAAGGATTGGACACCTTACGGTACAAGCGGTTTTGTGAGAAGGTCACCAAGAATGTTTCACATGTAGAGCCACAGACCCTGCCACCCACCTCTGCAGCTGCAAGATACCACAGCCTTCGTGTGTATCACCAAATACAGCAGTGGAGAGGGATCGATCTAAATCCACTGGAGTGGGGATGGCACGTAGTAGATGGACATTGCCTACCAATACTGATAGATCAGGCCGCAGCACCATCAGCACTCCTGGACGTCATCTGCTGCAACAGTAAAAAGGACTGCAATACACGAAGATGTACTTGTAGAAAATATGGTCTCACATGCAGTGCTGTGTGCGGGGAATGTCATTGTACAAGTTGTACCAATGCAGAACTGCCAGATTTCACAGAGGATGACAAAACTGTTTAATCGTTTGAGTTGGATGTTCCAGCATTTTGTACACCTACAGCAATCACTACAGCAATTTTCACTAACTGAACATCTTTATATAAGCACAGTATGGTGATTTTGTAATGAAACTCGTGTATCTGTCACCAACAGACAGAGCATCATTCGTTATATGAGAGAAATATTGCAGATTGGCGGCCATATTGGATTATGCAAATTAGACATATTTCCCATGTTGGGATTGCTTGGGACTTTTAGTATGTTGTTCTGGGGACCTTGGAGAAATGCATTGTGGTGAAATAATTTCTGTTGCAATTTGTTCCAAGTGAAACCTTATTTTGCCTGGACTACAAGTGATGTTGATCCGTAAAACCTGTATAATTGTTTAGAGAATACGTTGCAATTGTCTGACAACAAAATAGATTTCGAATATCTCTTTTAATTAATTAAGAGGTTCCGTGAGCGTGAGACATTGTGGGTGGATCCGTGGTTAACCTTGGCAACCATTATTTTTTTCGATTTTCAAATGGTTTCTGGTCACTATTACAGAAATATTCAATCGCAGGTGAGACATATTTAATTTCTTACAATATTATCGATATGGCCGACCTCTTAACGATGTCTTATCCATTTTAAATTACGTACGGGTATGGTACCTAATGCTTGGGGTGTGGGGTGGGGTTGGGGTTTGGAGTGGGTGGCGGTTGGGGTTTGGAGTGGGTGGGCGTTGGGAGTGGGTGGGGGTTGGGGTTGGGAGTGGGTGGGGGTTGGGGTTGGGAGTGGGTGGGGGTTGTGCTTGGGGTGTGGGGTGGGGTTGGGGTTTGGAGTGGGTGGGGTTGGGGCTTGGAGTGTGTGGGGGTTCGTGTTTGGAGTGGGTGGGGGTTCGTGTTTGGAGTGGGTGGGGGTTGGGGTTGGGAGTGGGTGGGGGTTGGGGTTTGGAGTGGATGGGGGTGGGTGTATCTCCAAACGTTATGGAGTGTTAGAGCCTAGAAAGGGGCTACATAACGACCTTTTTCTTTACATATTAAAATGAGCTAAAGGACTTTTTGGACATTTCTGGGTGAGCTTTTCGGTACCGTGAAATGGGGGTGAATAGGGACAGCAAGGTGAATAGGGACACAAACTGAAAAAAAGTTCGGAAACTTTTTTCGCTGAAAATTGATAACCATACTGATTTGTTGATATTTGGGTTGAAAGGTTGAAAGTGGAGGTTGAAAGAGGTGACAGTAAGGGAGGCATTAAAAGAGAGGCTGAGTATGGTAGAGGGTGATGTGGTTGAGCTAGAACATGGTTGGATGTCAATGAAAGATAGTCTGTTGGGAGCCGTTGGTGAGGTATGTGGATGGACAAAAGGACCACCGAGGCACTCGGAAACATGGTGGTGGGATGATGAAGTTGGAAAGAGGATTGACGAGGAGAGGAAGAAGTTCAAGGAGTGGCAGAAGGCGAAGGGTACGGGAGCAGAAAAAGCAGAGCATGAAAGTTATAAGGCAGCCAGGAAGGCTGCAAAGAAAGAGGTAGCAAAGGTGCAGGAGGCATGCAGGAAAATGTTTGGAGAACACTTGGATTCGGAAGAGGGTCAGAGAGCGGTATTCAGGATTGCAAAGCAGATAGCGAAAGAGAGGTGTGATGTGATGGGGGTGAGTTGCATGAAGGATGAAGTGGGACAAATCGTTGTGGACCCAGATGGAATTAAAGGAAGATGGAAAAGATATATGGAAATGCTGTGGAATACAGAGAATGCATGGGATGGCAACATAGAGAGTAACCCAGTTTTAGGACTGGCAGAGAAGATAACTGAGAATGAAGTTGAGGAAGCGATAAAAGCAATGAAGAGTAGAAAAGCGGGAGGGCCGACGGGAGTTGTGGGAGATATGTTGAAGGCAGCAGGAAGTTGGGGTGTGAAGAGAATGACAGAAATCTGCAATCTGGTGGTGAAAGAAGGTCGCATTCCAGTGGCTTGGGAACTGAGTACCCTCGTCCCTCTATACAAGGGGAAAGGCGACCCTCTGGAGTGTGGCTCGTACCGAGCGATAAAGTTATTGGAGAATGGAATGAAGGTATTGGAAAGGGTGTTGGAGAGGAGAATAAGGAAGAAGGTGAAGATCGACGAAATGCAGTTTGGATTTATGCCAGGAAGAGGAACGACAGACGCGCTCTTTATTGTGAGGCAGTTGCAGGAGAAGTACATGGAGAAGAGGAAGAAGTTGTTTCTTGGGTTTGTTGATCTGGAGAAAGCATTCGATAGGCTTCCACGCAAAGTATTGACATGGGCATTGAGGAAGTTAGAAGTGGAAGAATGGTTGATCAGAGTAGTGATGGCAATGTACAAAAGAGCGCACACAGCTGTAAGGATGAAGGATGGGAACAGTGGTGAGTTTGAGGTGAAGGTGGGAGTGCATCAGGGGTCGGTACTAAGTCCACTACTATTTGTAGCTGTGATGGAGGTGCTAGCCCAGAACGTAAAGGAGGGTTTACCGTGAGAGTTGTTGTATGCAGATGATCTGGTGTTGATTGCGGAAAGTATGGATGGACTGAAGAAAAAGATGAACAAGTGGAAGGAATGTATGGAGACAAAATGTCTGAAGGTGAATATAGGAAAAACGAAGGTGATGGCATGTGTTAAAGCATGTGGTGAGGTGGAAAGAACTGGGAAGTGGCCATGTGCTGTGTGCAGGAAGGGTGTCAGAGTGAACTCCATTCAATGTACAATGTGCGCTGAGTGGGTTCATCAAAAATGTAATGGTCTGAGAGGGTCATTAACCAGTGTGGCAGCTACATTCAAATGTAAGGTGTGCACAGAGAGAGCTGCAGATGGAGGAAATGTTGAGTTGGATCTTGGAGACGGCGTGAAGCTGGAAGGTGTGAAAGCATTTTGCTACCTTGGAGACATGCTGAATGGAGAAGGTGGATCAGACTCGGCAACGGTTGCTGGAGTGAGATGTGCATGGAAGAAGTTTCGGGAACTGAGTGGCGTGCTGATGAGGAGGGGAGTGTCGTTGAAGCTGAAGGGAAAGGTGTATGCTGCATGTGTGAGAAGTGTTATGATTTATGGGAGCAAGACATGGGTCATGAATGTAGAGCAGCAACGAAGGCTGGAAAGGGTGGAAATGCGAATGGTTCGGTGGATGTGAGGAGTATCGTTGAGAGAGAGGGAGACAAATTATGAATTGCGAAAGATGATGGGAATAGAGCCTGTGATTGATGCTGTGAAGAGGAACAGGTTGAGATGGTTTGGTCATGTGTTGAGGAAGGATGAAAGTGACTGGTTGAGAAGGGTGATGGAAATGAATGTAGAAGGAAGTAGAGGACGGGGAAGACCGAGAAAGACTTGGCTAAAGATGGTGGAAGAAGAAATGCGGGCAAGGGGGTTAACAAGGAGAGATGCAGAAAATAGGGCAAAATGGAGAAGATTGTCATGGGGACCGCAAGGCTAACCCCCGCTCTAGCAGGGAAAATGGCCTTAAAATGCATGTTGTTGTTGTTTGTTGTTGGGTTGAAAGTGTTCTCTTGTTTTTTTAAAAAGCAACTTATAGTCCCTATTAACCCCATATATGGGTTCAATAGGATTTTTATGGCTGTCCCTATTCACCCCGTTTTACGGGTGAATAGGGACAGTCACTAATACAGAAAAATAATAATCAAGAAACAATCCTGAGTTTCCAACTTATTGCTAAATTGATAGCTCAGATGGATGCACATAATATGCACCCATAATATAAACCACGGTGCCAATGAAAAAAAAAATGGGATAAAATGTTTCTCCAAACTGCCCCCATTTCTTGATTATTACTTTTTTGTATTAGTGACCCTTTGCTCATATATATATATATATATATTATATAAGTATAAATACATGGATATATACATATCAGATTATAATTTAAATTCTCCAGCCAAATGAGTGCACGCTGTGACGTCACCGTCACGTACGTGCGCTTTGCCTGCCAAGCTCCGGAGGAGCCATCCGACAGTGCGTAATTTAGATCTTTGTTCAGATACTGTCATAAGTGCATATAAAATCTCACAATTACCGACCTGGTTTCGCCCTTGTTGGGGCTTCATCAGGGCAACACAGTGAGACCTGCATACACTTATGACTGAAAACCTTTCAGTTATATACCAGTCATTATGCGACTTCATACCATGAGTGGTGAAAAAAAAACTGGTGTTGGTGTTGTACACCTGGTGTTGTTGTTGGTGTTTTACCCTGGTGTTGGGCTAGCGGCTAGGGTGCCGGCTTAGGATCCTAGGATCCTGGGTTCGAATCCCGGTCGATCGCTGAATTAATGCCAGGGGGGTTGACTCAGCCTGTCATCCTTCCGAGGTCGGCTAATTGAGTACCAGTTCACTGGTAATTCCCTGTTTGTCGTTAAAGGCGGCAAAAAGGGTTGGCGTCAGGAAGGGCATCCGGCCTTAAAACATTGCTTCAAAAAGGGGACCAAAAAACAACAACAACCACGGTTCCCGAAAAAGGCCAACCCCCGCTTTGCGGGGAAAAATGGCCTCTAAAGGTGGTTTAAAAAAAAAAAAATTTATACCATGAGTGGTGAACCACCATTAAGGTATCCCATACAGCTATCGCTGTACCTTAATGGGAGCGATAAGCACCGCCTGCCACACGGTACATTATCTCTGGTATCCACTCATAATATGGAGTCGCCTGAATGCAGCCGAGAGTAACCAATCAGATTATAATTTAAGTTCTCCAGCCTAATGAGTGCATGCTGTCACGTCACTGTCACGTATGTGCGCTTTGCCTGCCAAGCTCTGGAAGAGCCATCCGACAGTGCGTAATTTAGATCTTTGTTCAGATACTGTCATAAGTGCATACAAAATCTCAGTTACCGACCTGGTTTTGCCCTTGTTGGGGCTTCATCAGGGCAACGCAGTGAGACCTGCATACACTTATGACTCTGAAAACCTTTCGGTTATATACCAGTCATTATGCAACTTCATACCATGAGTGGTGAACCACCATTAAGGTATCCCATCCAGCTATGCTGTACCTTAATGGGAGCGATAAGGCACATTTGGTCCCATTAAGGTACAGCATAGCTGGAAGGGATACCTTAATGGTGGTTCACCACTCATGGTATGACATCGTATAATGACTGATATATATATATATATTGTAGCGGCTACCGCTGGGTTTTCACAATCGCCTTGCACCTATCAAGGACGCGGAGCGATCACCATGCCGGGCTCGTCCAGGACGCCCGGGCAGGCCCGCGCTCAACTTGCCAGGCCTCGGTCGGGACGCTGGGCCACGCCCCCTCTCGCCTTTCCTGGGCAAACGCTCCGGGATAATATGTATATATATTGCTGCCCGATAAACGGGCTTTTCAGAGTGCCTGAGTGTTTGGTTTGATTAAAGCAACTCGGATGAATTCCAGCTTTTTGTCGCGTCCATTCTTCCGATCGACGTGGGAGCCCCAGCTCCTTCAATATAATGTTTATATATGTATACAGTGCATTCAGAAAGTATTTAGACTCATTCACTTTTTTCACATTTTGTTATGTTGCAGCCTTGTGCTGAAATCGTTTAAATTCATTTTTCCCCTCATCAATCTACATTCAATACCCCATAATGACCGACCTGGTTTAGTGTCTTTCACTGAGGAAAGGCTTCCGTCTGAACACTCTGCCATAAAGCCCAGATCGGTGGAGTGTTGCAGTGATGGTTGTCCTTCTGGAAGTTTCTCCCATCTCCACACAGGATCTCTGGAGCTCAGCCAGAGTGACCATCGGTTTCTTGGTCGCCTCTCTTACCAAGGCCCTTCTCCCCCGATTGCTCAGTTTGACCAGGCGGCCAGCTCTAGGAAGAGTCCTGGTTGTTCCAAACTTCTTCCATTTAAGAATTATGGAGGCCACTGTGCTCTTGGGAACCTTCAATGCAGCAGAATTTTTTTTGTAAGCTTCCACAAATCTGTGCCTCGACCCAATCCTGTCTCTGATCTCTGCAGGCAGTTCCTTTGACCTCTTGGCTTTGTTTTTGCTCTGATATGCATTGTCAGCTGTGAGATCTTATATAGACAGGTGTGTGCCTTTCCAAATCATGTCCAATCAATTGAATTTACCACAGGTGGACTCCAATCAAGGTGTAGAAACATCTCAAAGATGATCAAGAGAAATGGAAGGCACCTGAGCTAAATTTCAAGTGTCATAGCAAAGGGTATGAATACTTATGTCAATGTGATATTTCAGTTTTTTATTTTTAATAAATTTGCAAAACTTTCCAAAATTCTGTTTTGTCTTTGTCATTATGGGGTATTGAGTGTGGATTGATGAGGGAAAAAATGAATTTAAACGATTTCAGCATAAGGCTGCAACATAAAATGTGAAAAAAGTGAAGGGGCTGAATACATTCTGAATGCACTGTATATATTGTTACGGAACCCAACGTCGGCCTATGGTTCCCCTTTGAGGGGGGATTAGTCCCCTCGATTATTGCTGACCGACATGGTCCCTGAAGCTGCACCGCGGCCTCCGGAAAGGCCGGTGCACAGCCCCGTTCGTACCGTGGATAAGATGTTACTTGATTGCCGAGCGGTGTTTAGCAACCGCAGCACGAACTGTTACCAAGACTAACCCGATCCTGAAACGTTGGCCAAAATCGCGCCACAGGTGTCCAATGAGGGAAAAGACAACAACGACGGATGCAGAGGAAAGAAAACAAGAGGTAGGAAATACGAATATGATTTATTATTACTATTTACAGGACCAAAAGAAACCAAGGAGGAGGAAAGATAATAAAATAAAGCAGAAAGAGGGACGGACCAGAAGGACACAGTGAAACTTAGCTTACCTATGCAGTCTTACTTAACCCAGGACAGAACAAACAAAGACGGACTCACACGAATGGGGAATGAAGGCAGGAACGATTGGAAGGAGGAATGGGAAGGTTCAGCTGGGGCAGATGGTTCGGGCTTGATCCCGCACGGGACGTCGGGCTGGACCTCGACGGCCACCGATGCCACCGCAATCTGGTTCCCGCGGGGTAACGGGTCGAAGCTGCCTGGTGGAGTCAACGCTGCTTGTGGAGCCAAAGCTGCTGGTGGAGCCAAAACTGCTGGTGGAGCCAAACTGCTGGTGGAGCCAAACTGCTGGTGGAGCCAAACTGCTGGTGGAGCCAAAACTGCTGGTGGAGCCAAACTGCTGGTGGAGCCAAAACTGCTGTTGGAGCCAAAACTGCTGGTGGAGCCAAACTGCTGGTGGAGCCAAGGCTGCTTCTCTGGCTCACCTCAGGACGCGTCTCCTTTCTTTCTCCAAGGGCTTGTCTGGGATCATCTGCCGTCTCTGGCGCAACTCTTTCTTGGAACTTAGAACTCATCTGCCGTCTCTGGCGCAACTCTTTCTTGGAACTTTGAACACATCTGCCGTCTCTGGCACAACTCTTCCTTGGAACTTTTAAACTCATCTGCTTCCGCGCACGCTTATATAACGCCTCGGGCGATCAAGCCGCCGGCCTCCAGGACACGCCCATCGGTGAGCTCGCCTCGGCCCTGATTGGTGGGCACGGGCTCTCTGGCTCCACCCTTGATGACGATGGGCGGGCACGCCCTTCTTCCCCGAGTTGACCACGCCGTAATGGCGGCAAATGCAGTTGGCAGTAGAGGCTTTGTGAATGGGAATGAAAGGGGATCTATCTATTTGAATTCGGTGCAATGGAGTGTCAATTAATGGAAGACACAGCCTTAACCTACATAGAATAAGGATATAAACTACCAACAAGGAGGAAATCTATGATTGGCTAACGTGATTGTTTATGACCTAATTACGGGACGCACTTTGACCTTTATACACAACTGGAGGAAGGAGGGTGATATTTTTACAACAATTTACACAACAATAAAAGAAACACAATTCTCATATCCACAACAATATATTATATAAGTATATATACATGTATACATATATCTGTATATGTATATATATATATATATATTTTTCCATCTATTCATACTCTATATATACATATACAGTATGCTGACAGGATGGCCTAAAGGTATGCATAATCAGTTCAAATCCTGACCCAGGGATAAATTGCCATCACTGTGTTTCATAGGCAGGGTGATTCATCAATGTGTGACATCCCTCCTATGGTTGTTAAAAGGACGTAATGCCAACATTAGTTTGTAGATGTTAAAGTTCTTACAGTGACCTCCGTGAAGTGTAGGCGAGCTATCGCAGGTACCTTGGCCAAATTCCGAATTCCTGCACGAACTACGCCAGGAAAGGCAATGGAAAACCACCCAGTATACCCCCTGTCAAGAAACTGCTTTGGCAGCACCAAAGCCCTCTAACAGAGTATAGTGTACATCACAATCAGACTATAATATGTGAACACAATCACTACACACATGCTGTTGTCAAAAGATGGGTCTCATTGTGGCCTAAGTGGTTAAATTAAATTTCCTAAATAAATTATGTGCCACAGACCCATTGGTCTTAATGACCTTCTCACCGTTATTCCATCACAAGGAATAGCTCAGTGATTTAAGGCCTTGCAATTGTAACCAAAATTTGCTTTGTGCAAGCTAAAGAGTGCATGATAGATAAAGGAACAAGACAGCTCGTTTACAAAAAGAAACCAATATATTTTAAAACCTTCAACTCAATAAAACGGTTAACCATAAAGGGACGTTAAATCCATTACTTCAAAAAAAATGTTCGGACAGCATGGTGTCGAAGAAGCACACTTATCAGTGAACTGTCTAGTCAGGGTTCAAATCTTGGCAAAGCCAGAAATTGCTGGATTAGTGATTTTCAGGCAGAGCACAAAGTGCGCTGTCTTTTTGATGGCCAATAAGCTGATGACCAATCTTCTAAAAAACAAAAGGTGGGCATTATAAACATCTCACATTTTATTTCAAATAACAGTAGGCAAGTTCTCACCAGAGGATTCCAATTTTCTCTCTGTAAAATAGCTCTACTTGATGGAAGCTGGTATTGCAAGTCATAACTGGCGATCGCTGATGGTTACCAGTAGAACCAACTCGTAATATTAGCCAATTGGTAGCATTTGAAATTCTGCCTCATAATGGAATAAATAAATAAATAAAGAATGAATGTTTTTTGAAAATTATTTAAATAGCTGAAATTTGGAGGAAAATTAAATAAATAAAAATTAAAAAATAATGAAAATTAAATAATTAAAAATTTGATTTTTTTTTTAATATAAAGCAAAATCAACATATGTACATACAAAATCAATAGACCGAAAACACTAATATATATAATCCCATAATCTGCAGTGTTCTATCTCTAATTCACTTACCGGTGGTATGCGGTACCTCATGTCCATGAGCAAATCTAAGCTGAATTTGGTTCACCGACAAACTCCATTTACTGACTGTCGACTCGTATTGAGTGAAAAGACTCCCGTTTCCATACAATAGGATATTTCTCCAGGCTTGGGCGTTTCCTTCCCAGCAAGCCTTGTGGTTAAGGGCACACGTATTTGTTTACAAAACCAAAAGGATGGAAGCTATTGCCTTGCATCTGAAAATCTCAACAAACATCAAGGAATAGAAAAGAAACGTTGACACAGGAGGAAGTCATAAGAACCATCATGCCTGCATTCCATGCATCTTACATACTTAATTTCACAAGCATAGGGGAGGAGAGGAGGAACATGGAGGAGAGCAGCAGAGAGCCAAGCAAATGGAAATCAGCAGGGTTATTTAAAAAAAAATTCACATTCTTTGTTTTTTTTGGAGGAAGATGGTTGGAAGGTGAAGAATTTGAACAAATACCAAAAGAACATCCACATTTTTGCATGGCCCCAATGATTCTAGGTACCCATATAATTCTAGTTGAAACCTATCTACTGTTTCTGCTGCCACTACCAATCCAGTGATACCCCACCTTTACATTTAGAGGCCATTTTTCCCCGCAGAGCAGGGGTTGGCCTTTTTTTGGGCACCGTGGTCCCCTTTTTGAAGCAATGTTTTACGGCCGGATGCCCTTCCTGCCGCCAACCCTGTTAGTCGCCTTTTGCGATACACAAGGAATTACTAGTGAGCTGGTACTCAATTTGCCGACCTCAGAAGGATGACAGGCTGAGTAATCCAGTGATACCATTCCACACATTAATTGCTCTCTGAATGAATGAAAGTCCCCTTGCCTTACTAAGTCCTAACTCCCCTCTTCTTTATTTTCAGGTTAAGTGTCCCTATCCTGGCCTGATTCCAATGAGGTGTTAAATATGTCAGTGAAACATCACGCTTAGGTGCTCTGGCACCTTCCTCGATACTCTTGGATGAATATTTTCTCGACCCGAACTTTATATTCTGCTTTCCTAACTCTTTCTTTACGTTCTCTAATCCTACAAGGAAATCCTCTAATCGACAGCCCTTCCTCACCATATAGTAGATAGGTTATATCAGCTACTGCTAATTCCCCTGACAATTTTTGTGAAAATGTTGAAGCAAAATAAATATGCAATGTGTCTGCCATCTCAATTTAATCGCTCACCAATCTTCCTTTGCTATTCCTCAGTTTGTGCGCACACGTCTAAACCTCCTCTTCACACCTTACATCCGCAAAAATACCTTGTTGTTATGTTTAATATTCTTGGCCATATTCTTCTGACTATTTTTGGTTTGCCCCGTTATTTTCTTCAATAGCATCTGTATACTCCGATACTGATCCGAGTCAGACTCGAGTCCTATTTTACCTCCGCCACCGAAGGACACTGGCTTGAGGAGCAATGCCCTTTCACCCGTTTGTCTGTCTGTCTGTCTCTGTCTGTCTGTGAGCAGGATATCTCAAAAAGTTATGGACGGATTTGGACGAAACTTGGTGAACAGGTTGGGTGTATGACAAGGACAAATTGCTTCAATTTTGGTGAAGATCCAGATCTGGATATGATAATTTTCTTGGTGATTCTTCACCATTTAAATATAGTTCCTGAAACGATATATAGCACGATATTTCAAAATGTTAAGGATGAGTTATGACAAAACAAGGTGGATGAGTTGGTTAGGTGACAAGAACTACCTGATTAGATTTTGGTTCAGTTCCGGTACAGATCTGGCTTATCAGTGGGATACAAAATGTTCGGCCTGGCGGAGGTATGCGCTCTACCGAGTGCCATTCTAGTTTTTACATGTAATAATTGCCTTCTGCTTTTCCACAATAGTGTTTCTTACCTCCCTACTCAACTACATGGTCTCTTTCGTCCTCTAGATTTAAATCTGACTTGAATACCATATACTTACTCTGTACGCTGCTCCTTGAAGGTTTCCCCTTTATCCGATGCTGGACGCCCTCCTGTTAGCTTGTCTAAAACTACAGCACATAACTCTTTCCGCACACCCATACGGTTCATGTTTCTGAAATCTAATAGTCCTACTCTATTATCCCTTTTCTAATTATATTCGAACTATTCACAGAATACTTACGCACACTATGTATATGGGCACTTGTCCCTAAATTATCTCCTACCTCTACCTTCCCCCATCATATTTGGACATTATTTAACACTCCGCTTTTTGGGCGTATCTACAAAGTGGGTTAAAAACCAATCCTGGACCAGATGTACAAATTCCTCATCTGCTGTGTACTTTTACTTTTCCTTGAAAATCAATCACTGGAATATTATATCCCCCATAATCAATACTGTTTATTCCTTGAGCACAGGCATTTCAGAATTATTCACGAACACTTCTATCTTCTTTCATCACACCAGAATCCTGATTGAAGCATTCTATGACGAGTACCTTACGATTCTTACAATCTCTAATATCTATCCAAACACAATCCTTTATTTTAAATCTCCGCTCACTTTTCACTACAAACCTTGCTGACCCCTTTGTTCTTGTCCTCTTTCTTCTTGGCCTATGACCATAATACTGGAGACGGTTCATTCGCTTGAGTCCCAAGGTTGCACATGAAGACCATCTTCAAAAAAGCTGCTGAAAAGTTATTTTGGCACTCTTTCCAATCTCATTCCAGCAGATGGAACATTGCATTGGTCTAGTAGCATTATCATATTTTGGAACTGAGGGTCCCATTGCTGGCACATTAGGCACTGACCTGGTGTCACATGAGGAATTTAAAGGATGTCAGTCGCATTTCAGCGCAGCTATCATCCAAGGATGTGCATCGTTTTGTGAAGAAATATCAGGATAGAATGCGAAAGCTGAAATTTGTGTACAAGAAATAATTAAAGGAACACAATCATCCAACTAAAATACGCCATTTTGTGTCTGTCTGTCCGTCTGTCTGATGAATTTTTGACGCCAATACATTCCGTTGTTACTTATCCAATCTCAACCAAACTTGACAGGATGACGAAGGGTTACATAATGAAGGTTGTAGCGCATTAATTTACCCCCTCCTCAAGGGGGTTTTCTCTCCCAAGTGGGTTTTCCCCGCCATTGCCGTCAATGGCGTTGTGTGTTGAGGTGTATATCAATGTTAAATTAGCTTTATCCTGGCGTTTTTCCAAAGACACTTTTAATAACAAAATTAATGATGATCGCATATTGTTAATGTTATTACAAAATAATATTAATACTAATAATGTCCCACTTCCCCAAGGCGTTTTTCCTGCAGTGATAACGTGTATAAATAGCTTATCGTTATGATGGGCTTTCCGTGGGAGCAATGGCTTCTACAGGAAGTAAAATATTATAAACCACAAACACGTATGCTTAGCTTTTTAAACAGTCGCTAATGCTCTTTATAACACTAAATGAAGAAATTTGGAGGAATCCCGACATCCATGAAGTAAGGTTTACTTACAGAACTGAGCGAAGATCTACTGTACTCTATATAACCCACAAATATTGGGTTAATAACATGGCCCTTTCTGTCGCTACCGTGGAATTTTTCGTAGCGAACATTTGAAACTCGCTCCTGCTGTTTGATACAAAACTGAAAGGGAGAAGCTCGGGTTGTGCTCCTTTACCAAGCAGCAAGCTAGTGCTTGCCAAGCCAGCCGTTCCTTAACAGTTTTGAATGGAGTGTTTGCTCAAATGCTTAAACCACTTGGCGATCTCTCCACAAGAAACTTGGTAAATGAACACACACCCAAGGTTCTTGAGATCCGACCATAGATCGACTGTAATCTATATACCCCAAAGAGGAATGACCTTTTATCCGCTCCTGTAGTGAGCGGGTGTACAAGTTGCTAAAGTATGGAACTGCCAAAAACAAGGCAGCATGAAGAGAAATGACACCTTCCTTGGGAACAGACCTGCAATGGCTTGTCATACATACATACAGTTATGCAGTCAAGTCGCCTGCAGCAAATAAGGAAGTTATTGTTGGAGAATGCTTATTGGACTGGGATATTATTTATGAATTTTGTTTGCTGTTTGAAATATTGCTGAGGCACAGCTATGCTGCTGGTACACTAAGCAAATAATTTATAATTTGGCCAAGCTGCCAGTGATAGCAATACCCGTATGTTCATTGAAATACACCACAGGATGTTTAATGATTGCAGACAGGTCACCATTTTTTCCCCTATATTTTCAAGGTATGGTCCCTATCCTGGACTACCTCCAATGAGAGCAATACCCTTGGCCTGGTGTTGGCTTAAAGGTAAAGTTGGCTGGCTTAACATCTTAGCTTCTTCAGTTTGCGCCCCTGTCGTTCCGTTAAATAACACCAGGTGGGTTAACTTAGCCCGTCATCCTTCCAAGATTGGCAAAATGAGTACCAGCTTACTGTTAACAGGGGAAACTGCATCAGCCCAGCAATGATGTAATGAGCAGCCACAGACTTCGAAGTGCACAAAATTATGCGACAACCTGTCTACAAAGACCATTCCAACAGTTACCAGAGTGGTCAAGAATCACAACTGGAGGAGATAACTCAAAGGTAAATGTAAATGTGGAAAATGTGGAATCCTTGGAATGGAACACTTTGTGGTGCAAATGAGGCATTAGTTCCCTACCCAAGTTACCCTGAGAAGATGGTGGTGGGTTTTCTCTTTACACTGCTGAAGTCCCTGCAGAGATGGTACACCTGTGATAGTACATGGGAGAGCGTTCCAGGTTTCAATGCTGCTGTCATGATTGAGCAGGGATGAAGTACAAGGTGCTCGACTGGGAGGAGTTGTTGAGGCAGGGATGGAAGTAATTGTTGTGTATTATGTGGATAGGACATGTTGCTGCCAAGAATCACTTGTAAGACGGAGATAGATATTGTTTTAGGATGGTGGTTAGTTAAATAATTAGCAACTTTGGCCTCGATATACTTGAGCTTCCAAAGTACTGTTTCAGATGCCCCCACCCAGAAAAGTATGGAATAGTCCATCACACTCATGACCTGAGACTTGTACATGGTGGAGACCTAAGGAGTGAGGAGGGTGAGCTACTCACAGATGGAACATTTACATTGTCCATTGAATACGCATCGGACTGGGCGGCCAGGGCCTATGGAGCTCGACTTCTTTAAATAAAGCGGCTGAAAAGTTGCACTTTTGCAATTTGAAGCCAGTATCACACAACTTGTACTGGAGTACTCAGTTCTGTTGTGATTTTTTTTTAGCCAGGTTGTTGGTGTACCTGATCCCTTTGAGCTTCTGGTCTGCGCACGCAGGTGACTTCCAGATTTTGACATTGGAGTACTCCGAGATGGTGGTGAAATTTAAAGCCGTGGGCCTTTGGCTGGGCCTTCCCTTTGTTGAAAACCGTCATTAACTGACACTTTTCAGGCATGAATGTAACTTTCCATTCATCAGTGGAAACCTGGATGTTGTTAAGGTCTCGTTGTGGGTTCGATGTGTTTCAAATAGTGCCGAATACGGTGAGATCATCCCTAAAGGGTCCCTGGCCTTGTAATGAAGGCAAGATCATTGAGGGAGCAATGGAAGATCGGCCAAAGACACTGGAAGATGGTTTTCGATGGAAACGTTGTTGCAAACCACCTTTTCTCAAAGCAATATGTTTTATGGAGTTCTTTAATTGCAGCCAATTAATTTTTGGGAAGGTGGTTGGGGGGAGATTGTGGTGGACAGCTAATCAAAACACTTATTAGTTACTTTTAGAACATGTTTCATGCCTTCTTTTTTTTATCTTGTTGTTTTCCTCATTCCTCGCCATATGAATGGTCGAACGCTTTAACCTGGCAGAAGTAGATATACATTTCTCTTCGATCACGTATTTTGTGACTTGGGGTTCTTTTGCCTGAAGGTTCTGGGCTGATTTTATATCCCATCTCTGTGCACCATGGTCACGTGACCGTTTGTTGACTGCTGCGAGCAATGGCCGGGCTACACAATCACACAATGCATGGCTTGCCGGAACACGAGCCTCGTCCTCGAACGTTTGTAGACAAACGCCAACAAAACTCCCTTTGTTGGAGTGTGGGATTGCCAGGCTGTGACTCATCCTGGCAAATTGAGATGAAAGTTTTTCTTCATCAAAAAATTTCTGACTCATTTATCTCATTGTTTCGTTCAGCCGATAGAAGGCAATCGCTCACTGTTCCACCATGGAATTCTTAAATTGTGTTCCAAGATAACTTTTTGGATGTTAAGGATTGCGTGTTTTAATATCCTGTTGAATATCAGAAATGTGAGGGTTACTCAGGGCTTGCAGGATAAGCCTACAGGTGCGCACACTCACCTCGAAGCTGTCTGGCCTGGGTTTGAATCCCGACATACAGCTATAAACTGTCATCCTGGTGTTTCACATGCAGGGTGATTCATCAATGTGTGTGTCATCCCTTGGATGGACGCCAACCGAGCATACCGTCCGCTCCATCAATTGGTGTAGGTTAAAGATCTCCACGGTGTTCTTCACAAAGAGTCGGCGAGTTATCGCCGGCACTCTGAACAAATGACAAATTCTGCCCTGACTTTCTGAGTCGAAGTGGCGACCCATGCAGGATTGTAGCCTAGCAACCGATTCAGCAGCACAAACACTCTACATAGGGCATGATGGTGTTGATGTTGATGATGATGATGATGATGGTTGCTGGGTCAGTATGAGTGGATTTCAGGCTGATATTCTACATCCTACACACATTAAGATACAATATGTCAACAAATGCAATTATTAAAAATGGATGTTCAAACAAAAAAAGTTCAAATGCACAAAACACGAGTACTGTATATAAGCTTTGTCTATTTGGTATTTACATCCCAGTTGTTTGTTTGTGATGCTTACATCCCAAATAGCTTAAATCCAAAATACTGTGTTGATTTTAACATCCTTCAAATTCATGGAAAAGTACAATAAAGTTTCCTAATGTTCTTCTTCTGCATGAAACGTGCAAATTCCTCTATGTCTGAGATCGTTGTTAGGAAAGATGTATTCCACTAAATGTGTTGAATCATAAACCTAATTTTGGATGTGCATATGCCTCGACTTACTCATTTATGACGAACAACTTGTACCACTTGGGGAAAAAAAAAAGAAAAAAAAAGTTTATATACTTATTGATTCCTCTTCTTCATTATATGTAGGGCAAGGCTCTTTGACTTTGACTGAATTCTTCTTTTGGCTTAACAAGTATGTCCTTCTGGTTGATCAAGAAAAACAATCCAGTAAAAATATATTAAATTGTATTTGAAATACTAGTACCCCATATGCCATATTTGTGTAGTTTAAAACTTCACAGGCAGTTTAGCTTAGAGATAGTATACTTGACTTGAGCTGTCTTGATTGGTGATGTCATAAAGCCAGCCATCCCATGTACTGAAATTCCTTGTGTAAGTCAAATTTCACCTTTTGTGCTAGTAGTCTGACCAAATGATAAATTCCTGCACTAATGAAGGTGGAAATGGGGGATGGGGTTTTGTATCAGTGTCACACCCATGCCCCCAGAAATGATGCAAAGCAGCAGTCGGTCAAGGTGCTGCACAAGGTACACCTGATATAAGCGCCGGTGAATTGCTTGGCCATAAACGAACAAATCCAAATCAAAGCTGGATTGGAATCCAGGGAAAATGAGACGATAAAAAAATGAGATAAAATAAAAAATGAGATAAAAAAAAAATGAGACGATAAATCGCTGCCACATGAACCTGCACTGCAGTCACACTGAACCACACTACCTTGCACTCAGGTTGGATGGGTAGGAGGTGTATAGTGTACTCGTAGGGTATGCTTCCATGTTGTAAGCAATAACGATACGTGCTTCGTACGTCGGTACATAATAAATAGAAGCTTTATGATTAGAGGCAAGCATCACCGACCTGATGCTCGATATCAATTTGATTTTTGGATTTTACGGACGCGTTCACGTTTTTAAATGTAAATTTTCATTGAGGTTTTTATTTCACACTTTACAGTTATATAAATTATAATTTTCAAATGATAGATATCGATGAGTTTTTTTTTTGGCTTTTTTACAGACGCATTTATGGTTTTTTACATGAATTTTCATTTACGGACGCTTTTTATTTTTTCATTTACGGACATTATTGTCATGTTTATTTCACTGTTTGCAGATATAGAAATTACAATTTTCAAATGCTAGACATTGATGTGGTTTTTATTTTATTTTTTTGAGGCTATTTTACGGACGCATTTACGGTTTTTTCATGAATTTTAATTTACGGACGCTTTTTATTTTTGTCATTTACGGACATTATTGTCATGTTTATTTCACTATTTGCAGATATAGAAATTACAATTTTCAAATGCTAGACATTGATGTGGTTTTTATTTTATTTTTTTGAGGCTATTTTATGGACGCATTTACGGTTTTTTACATGAATTTTAATTTACGGACGCTTTTTATTTTTGTCATTTACGGACATTATTGTCATGTTTATTTCACTGTTTGCAGATATAGAAATTACAATTTTCAAATTCTAGACATTGATTGAGGTTTTTTTTCTTTTACTTTTTTACATTTTAGTATGTGTTTACGTTTACGTTTTAGTATGTGTTTGTTTACGTTATGTATGTGTTTACGTAGTATGTTTACGTTTACGTTTTTTTAACGGAAATTTTCACGGTTTTTTTAACGGAAATTTTCATTTACAGACGCTTTGTGACAGTTCTTGGATTTTTCCCGGTGTACAAGTGGCATGTCAAATTACAGCTTTCTATGACACCCAGAAAATACCATACCGAACATTAATATCAGTCAAACAGTCAGCCAGTAGTTAGAATGAGTTTTATTATATACATACACACACATATATATATATATATATATATATATATATATATATATATATATATATATATATATATGACTGAATGATCGTTTTAAGGCCATTTTCCCCGCTAGAGCAGGGGTTAGCCTTGCGGGCCCCATGACAATCATGGTTCCCTGTTTGAGGCAATGTTTTTATGGCCGGATGCCCTTCCTGACGCCAACCCTTGGTCACGCTCTTACGATGCGCAGGGATACCGTGTACCTATTTTAAATCGGGGTGCACACCGTGGTCATTCATCCCAGCAAGCTGGTACTCAATTTGCCGACCTCGGAAGGATGACAGGCTGAAGTCAACCCCCCTGGCGTTAATTCAGCGATCGATCGGGATTCGAACCCAGGATCCTAGGATCCCAAGCCGGCACCCCAACCGCTAAGCCAACACCAGGCTGTATGTATATTATATACCCCGTGCTGTCTTGAGAGACAAGGATGTGGGTGGGGTCTATTCGCGGCAAACGTGATTGGTTGTGATGACGTAAAATGCGTATTATTTTGTTCAAGTACTGATAAATAGAAGGCTTTTGAAAGTGTCAAAAAGCCAATTTGGGTTCTATAGTGTTCAAGTATAAAATTAAATATGCGAGGGTTGCCTGTTGTGGGATTATGCTGAGGCATATTGACGACAAATTCGCATTGTTCTCGATTGATATTATTATCATTTTCAAAATAACGATAACGTAACGTTAATATTACAGTAAATCTAATAGTAACACTAATCCCTTCATAGTGACTGAAAAGTTACTGGAGGTTAAAATATATCATCTTGTGGCGGACACGAAAGCCCACTAGCGTGGTGACATCATTCCGCGCACCAAGTGGGCGGCGGCCATGCCCGAGGGGTAGGCGTGGCCTCAGGATATACACCGGGCGCGCAGCCCGGAGCGCGCCAGTGCTACAGTGACCGCTTTGGAATAAAGAACATTAAACTTACCGCGTTGTCCGCTTCCTCCTTGGTAGCAAGTCACGCGCGTAGCACCGCGTGCTTCATTGGTGACCTCCGACATTCGAGTCAGCCGTCGCTGACTCCCCGAAACCGCCGCAACAATGGCTACCAACGCGGTCTCCATCAAGCTCCCCGAATTCTGGGAGTCACAAGCCGAAGTTTGGTTCCTGCAGGCGGAAGCCCAGTTCCGACTTTGAGGCATCACGGTGGACGAGACCATGTACTGCCACATGGTCTCCGCCCTCGGGCCCGGCACGGCCACCCGCGTCGTATCGGTCCTAAGGAATCCACCTGCCGACGGCAAGTACGAGGCGGTCAAGCGTCTCCTCCTCGCCACGTTCGGCCTTACGGTGGACGCACGGGCCGATCGCCTCTTGGACCTCCCCGAGATCGGGGACACGCGACCGTCGGTCCGTATGGACCATATGCTGGCGCTCATGGGCGACGAAACCCCGAACGCTCTATTCCGGGCGTTGTTTCGACGCCAGCTGCCAGCACGAGTCCGCCTCGCTTTGGCTGGTTCCTCGTTAACGGAACCCCGTGTGCTCGCTGCTGAGGCCGACAAATACTACGCGGCTTTGGACACGCAGGCGAGTCTTGGCGCCGTTGCTGCTCCCGAGGCTCCCAAAGCTTTCCGCGATGCACCGCACCTCGTGTCTGCCGTCACGCCCCGCCCACCACCACCGCCGCCGCCGCGAAGAAAACGGCGGCCTCCGACGCCGCAGCTGCCCGCCTGGTGTTCCTTCCACACCAAGTTCGGCCACGAGGCTCGGCAGTGTCGCCCGCCGTGCTCATTCGGCAGGTCGGGAAACGGGCGAGCCGGCGCTCAGTGGCAATGGTGAGCGTCGGCAATTCCAACAGCCTGCTGTACATAACGGACACCTTGTCCGGGCGCCGTTACCTGTGCGATACGGGAGCGGTGGGCGCGCTGTACGAGCAATGGGTGCATGGAGCTTGGCAACCGCTGGCGTTCTTAAGCCGGCAGCTTCGCCCGCCCGAACGCCGTTACAGCACCTTCGACCGCGAGTTGCTTGGGCTTCACCTGGCGGTCAGGCACTTCCGCCATCTGCTCGAGGGCCGTGCGTTCACGGCCTTCGTCGACCACAAGCCGCTGGTTTTCGCGATGGGCAAGGTCGCCGAGCCGTGGTCGGCCCGGCAACAGCGTCACCTCGCGGCCGTGTCCGAGTACACGACGGACATCCGGCATGTCGCGGGAAAGGACAACCCGGTGGCCGATTGCCTTTCCCGGGCCGTCGCCCACTCAGTCCACCTTGGCATCGACTATGCCCGGATGGCAGCGGACCAGGCCGCCGACCCCGGGGTCCAGGCCCTGCGGACCACCGTCACGGGCCTCCGCGTCACCGAGGTGCCCTTCGACGGTGCGGGCACGGCCCTTGTTTGCGACGTCTCCCTCGGGCGGCCTCGCCCCATCATGCCCGCAGGCTGGCAGCGCCAGGTTTTTGACGCCATCCACGGCCTGTCCCACCCGGGCACGAGGGCCTCCCAGCAGTTGGTCGCCGACAAGTTTGTCTGGCATGGCCTCCGGAAGGCCGTCCGCGGCTGGACCAGGACGTGCCTCGCGTGCCAGCGCGCAAAGGTGCACCGACACACCCAGGCCCCCTTGGCCCCGTTTACGGTGCCGGAACGTCGGTTCGACCACGTTCACGTGGACCTGGTGGGACCTCTGCCCCCCTCGTGGGGTTTCACCCATGTCCTCACCATGGTGGACCGCACCACCCGGTGGCCGGAGGCCGTGCCTTTGGCGGTGACGACGGCGGCAGACGTCGCGCAGGCGTTCATCGCCACCTGGGTCGCCCGGTTCGGCGCCCCCTCGGACATCTCGTCCGACCGCGGCCCCCAGTTCACCTCGGAGCTCTGGGCCGTGGTCGCGCGGGGGTTCGGGGTCCAGCTGCACCGAACCACGGCCTACCACCCCCAGGCCAACGGCCTGTGCGAACGATTCCACCACTCGTTGAAGGCTGCGCTCCGGGCCACCCTCCGCGATGGCGGCTGGGTCGACAGGCTCCCCTGAGTCCTGCTGGGCCTCCGGACGGCGCCCAAGGAGGACCTGCGCGCATCCGCGGCGGAGTTGGTCTTTGGACAACCGCTGCGGGTGCCGGGCGAGTTCCTCCGCGACCCCACGGCACCTTGGTCCGCGGCGCAGGAGCGTTCTGCGCTGCAGGAGACCGCCCGGAGGTTCGCCCCGGTGCCGACGGCGCACCACGGGCACTCTCCTACACACGTCGCCCCGGAGCTTCGCACCGCGGAGTACGTCTTCGTCCGGCACGACGCCCACCGGACACCACTGCGGCCCCCGTACGACGGGCCTTTCCGCGTGCTGGAGACCGGGGTGAAACATTTCACCCTGGACATCGGCGGCACTCCTGACCGGGTCTCCATAGACCGCCTCGAGCCGGCCCACCTCGACGTGGACCACCCACCGCCGGTGGCTCGGCCCCCGCGTCGGGGCCGCCCCCCTGCGGGCGCACCCCCGGCACCGCCCAGCCCCGCAGGCACACCGCCCCCCAGTCCGGCACCCATCCCGGGTACAGCCGGGGGCATCCCACATGGCATCCCTGCACCCCGGACGCTGCCGGTCGCCAGAGGGCGCTTCGGCCGGGTCATCCGTTTGCCCCGCAAACTGGCCCTCCAGGTGCGCGGGAATTCTGGGGGGGGGGCGCGTGTGGCGGACACGAAAGCCCACTGGCGTGGTGACATCATTCCGCGCACCAAGTGGGCGGCGGCTACGCCTGAGGGGTAGGCGTGGCCTCAGGATATACACCGGGCGCGCAGCCCGGAGCGCGCCAGTGCTACAGTGACCTCTTTGGAATAAAGAACATTAAACTTACCGCGTTGTCCGCTTCCTCCTTGGTAGCAAGTCACGCGCGTAGCACCGCGTGCTTCAATCTTCCATATATTAAAGTAGCGGCAGTATGTGTTATAGCGGCAGTATACGAGGGTATATATATATATATATATATATATATATATATATATATATATATATATATATATATATATATATATATATATATATATATATATACGAGGGTTGCCGAAAAAGTTTTGCAACAATTTTTTTATTGGTCGTAATTTCTTATTTAATTATTTGAACATACTCATCGGATAACTAGATGTATTTATTACACTCCTCATTTTTCTACATAATCTCCATCAACTTCAACAGCCATGCGCCAGCGAGAAACAAGAGCATGTATCCCCTTCTTGTACCAGTCTGAATCCTGCACTTGCAGCCACTTCTTCACTTCTTCAATAACATCATCATCACCCCCAAACCTTTTCCCACGTTCTCAGAACCCGCAATTTGTGAAGCCCAACAACAGCGCTTTTATCAACAGCATTGACTCCGGATACATTTTTTAACCGCCTATGAATGTTCGTTACTGATTCCTTCTCCGCAACAAGAAATTCAATAACAGGCCGTTGTTTAAAATGCTCATCACCACACAGCGCCATTTGACCCCCCCTGCGCATGCGCCAGAAAACGTATTGTTCCGCGTCGCTGCAGTAGTAAGCGGGACATTGAAAATTAACCACAGAATAAGTTGCAGACATTTCCTGTTGATTTTGACTGAAGTATAGAAAGTGTTGCAAAACTTTTTGGGCAACTCGTGTGTATATATATATAGTATGTAAACACGAGGAAATAAACACAGGTACAAAAAGATGTGGAGAGGAAGCAGGGTTGATTTGGGGTCACTTTAGCAGTGCGGGGTCTCGCATACCCACACAAGTTATAGGGGCGCCATTAGCCTGGAGGCTCCAGCGGCGAAGTGGGACCAGGTGGAATCTGGAATGAGCAGGAAGGCACGCGGTATGAGGCTTGGATCAGAGGGGGTTATTACAAGGAAGGGGAAATTACAGGCGGCGGGGCTTGGCCTGCTTGAGCCGCTCTTCCAGTTGGCGATTCTTTGATTCATTCATCCGATTCGGACTAAACCCATCTGGCGTGAGCTGGGAGCCGAGCATGATGCCATCAACGACATCCCCAGCATATGGTCACGGATCACGCATTACGTGCTCCTTCTAATCACATCTCCGCATTTCGAGTCTGCACTCCACTGCTCGAGATTGAGAAAGCAGGTTGTCTGCGGAAATCGTCTGCTCGCTGTTCGAACGAACGCAGCACCTCCTCCAGCACCTCATGTACCAGGTGCACCTGCTTTTGTCATTGCATCAGCATTCCTATATAGGCACTGGAGAAGTGACGTATTTCGCAATGAAGCGACATTTGTCCTATCACTCCTCACTCTCCTTGAAACTCGCCTCTCATTTGGTTGGAGCAGTAAATTCCTTTATTTAGCTTGAATTTCGGTATCTGCGAAACGGAGTCACATGAGATGCTCTGTAATGTGGGAGGGGATTGTGAATGATCAGGTGGAGGTGGGGTATGAGGGAGAGCGGGCAGTGGGTAAGCGATGGGGTGGGGGTTTTAACCCGCACACGCAAAGTGAAAAATCGCGGTTAAGCAATTGGTTCACTTCTGCCTGTCTATCTACAAACTTCAGTTTATGATCAGGGACAACTTCATTTCAATTCAATGTTGTATTTCGAACACGAATCGGACATAATATAGCCTGGTGTTGGCTTAGTGGTTAGGGTGCCGGCTTGGGATGCCTAGGATCCTGAGTTCGAATCCTGGTCGATTGCTAAATTAACACCAGAGGGGTTGACTCAGCCTGTCATCCTTCCGACGTTGGCAAATTGAGCACCAGCTTGTTGGGATGAATGATCCCAGTGTGTACCCCAGTTAGAACAGGTACACAGTATCCCTGTGCATCGTAAGAGGCGACCAAGGGTTGGTGCGAGGAAGGGCATCCGGCCATGAAAACATTGCCTTAACCAGGGAACCATGATTGTCATGGGACCCGCAAGGACTAACCCCTGCTCTAGCGGGGAAAATGGCCTTAAAACAATCATTCATTCAATCGGAACTTGAGCCTCAAATTTAGCAGTACTTTTGGCTCTGAATTCACCCTGATCGCACATGTGTAGAGAGGAGTGAGGTTGAAGCACGCGGTGCTACGCGTGTGACTTGCTACCAAGGAGGAAGCGGACAACGCGGTAAGTTTATAGTTCTTTATTCCAAAGAGGTCACTGTAGCACTGGCGTGCTCCGGGCTGCGTGCCCGGTGTATAACCTGAGGTCCACGCCTACCCCTCGGGCGTGGCCGCCGCCCACTTGGTGTGCGGAATGATGTCACCACGCCAGTGGGCTTTCATGTATGCCACACGCGCCCCCCCCAGAAATTCCCACGCACCTGGAGGGCCAGTTTGCGGGGCAAACGGATGACCCGGCCGAAGCGCCCTCTGGCGACCGGCGGCGTCAGGGGTGCAGGGATGCCCCCGGCTGCACCCGGGATGGGTGCTGGACCGGGGGGCGGCGTCGAGGTGGGCCGGCTTGAGGCGGTCTATGGAGACCCGGTCAGGAGTGCCGCCGATATCCAGGGTGAAATGTTTCACCCCGGTCTCCAGCACACGGAAAGGCCAGTCGTACGGGGGCCGCAGTGGTGTCCGGTGGGCGTCGTGCCGGACGAAGACGTACTCCGAGGTGCAAAGCTCCGGGGCGACATGTGTAGGAGGGTGCCCGTGGTGCGCCGTCGGCACCGGGGCGAACCTCCGGGCGGTCTCCTGCAGCGCAGAACGCTCCTGCGCCGCGGACCAAGGTGCCGTGGGGTCGGGGAGGAACTCGCCCGGTACCCGCAGCTGTTGTCCAAAGACCAACTCCGCCACGGATGCGCGCAGGTCCTCCTTGGGCACCGTCCGGAGGCCCAGCAGGACCCAGGGGAGCCTGTCGACCCAGCCGCCGTCGCGGAGGGTGGCCCGGAGCGCGGCCTTCACTGAGCGGTGGAATCGCTCTCACATGCCGTTGGCCTGGGGGTGGTAGGCCGTGGTTCGGTGCAGCTGGACCCCGAGCCCCCGCGCGACCGCGGCCCAGAGCTCCGAGGTGAACTGGGGGCCGCGGTCGGACGAGATGTCCGAGGGGGCGCCGAACCGGGCGACCCAGGTGGCGATGAACGCCTGCGCGACGTCTGCCGCCGTCGTCGCCGCCAAAGGCACGGCCTCCGGCCACCGGGTGGTGCGGTCCACCATGGTAAGGACATGGGTGAAACCCCGCGAGGGGGGCAGAGGTCCCACTAGGTCCACGTGCACGTGGTCGAACCGACGTTCCGGCACCGTAAACGGGGCCAAGGGGGCCTGGGTGTGCCGGTGCACCTTCGCGCACTGGCACGCGAGGCACGTCCTGGTACAGCCGCGGACGGCCTTCCGGAGGCCATGCCAGACAAACTTGTCGGCGACCAACCTCTGGGAGGCCTTTGCGCCTGGGTGGGACAGGCCGTGGATGGCGTCAAAAACCTGGTGCTGCCAGCCTGCGGGCACGATGGGGCGAGGCCGCCCGAGGGAGACGTCGCAAACGAGGGCCGTGCCCGCGCCGTGGAAGGGCACCTCGGTGACGCGGAGGCCCGTGACGGCGGTCCGCAGGGCCTGTACCGCCGCCATCCGGGCATAGTCGATGCCAAGGTGGACTGCGTGGGCGACGGCCCGGGAAAGGCAGTCGGCCACCGGGTTGTTTTTTCCCGCGACGTGTCGGATGTCCGTCGTGTACTCGGACACGGCCGCGAGGTGACGCTGTTGCCGGGCCGACCACGGCTCGGCGACCTTGCCCATCGCGAAAACCAGCGGCTTGTGGTCGACGAAGGCCGTGAACGCATGGCCCTCGAGCAGATGGCGGAAGTGCCTGACCGCCAGGTGAAGCCCAAGTGTTACGTGGTCCTCCCGGTGACTACCTGGTCTCGGTGACCCCCGGACCGTGAGAGGAACTCCGCCAGAAAGATATATTATTTATGCGCTTTCGTAACGCAATCAATATGAATTCCAATCAATAAGACACCCCACACCAAGGATCCGGAACAATCAATGATATATTCCCCGAGCAATCAACAACCAGCAACAATCAGCAATCAATACTACAAAGATGTAAACTCATTTACAGTAACTCTAAGATGGCCATCTTATACATTCCTCACGTGAGCCCCACTCCCGACTCCCTCCATGGTCAATGTCTCTCACAATGTCTCCGTACTCCTGTAGTTCGATCCCCGCACGCGGGCGGTGAAACGAACCCCGGGCGGACGTGCTCCACACGTGCACGTCTCGTACCGGGGACCGCTGCTGCAGCGCACACCTCCTTGCCACGCAACGGGGCAAAACCAAGCGTGGCTTGCAACGTGCGCGAGGCCCAAGGTGCGACCCGTACGTGTCCTTGTAGACGGTGAGGCGAACTGTGCCGGACGCTGGGTTCCGTGCACGGACCCACGGCAACTTGACGTGTCAAGTCGAAACCTTGATCTTTTCTACCCCCGGTAATTCACCCCAGAGTCCTTGCAGTGTTCATATGTTTTATTCCTCTCCCACCTCCCCCCAAGTCCTCCCGATGTCCCTGCTCTCAAATGTTGTGTTTGTGTCCTTCCCCCTCTTCCCCCTCTCTTTTGTGTCCTTCCCCCTCTCTCCCCATCTTGTCTGCCGCTCCCCTTGTTTTTTGTGTTTTGTGTGTCGGTTTGTCTTTTTGTGTGATTAATGTTAGCTCTTTCACGAGCCTCGATCTTGTATACAAAAAAAAAAAAAGAAAAAAAAAGGGGTAATTCCTTTCGCCAGACGGGTTTTCCAACGCAGCGTCAGACGCTGCTCAATATCGATACCCTCGCCTCGGAGCTCGGCGAGGAAGAAGAAGAAGATCGTCCTTCTCCAGGACCTCGTGTCTTTTTTCTTCCGTTTCCGGTCTCCTTTTTCCCAGAAGGGCTCCTGACCCTTTAATCACAACAACCTTTAATCGACTACACATTGATAAGCAAAGACCTGAATAGTAATTCACATGAATTCGTAACACAAGCAACTCGCGGTCGAAGGTACTGTAAAAGCGTTCGGGCGGGCGAAGCTGCCGGCTGAAGAACGCCAGCGGTTGCCAACCACCACGCACCCATTGCTCGTGCACCGTGCCCACCGCGTAGTCCGAGGCGTCGGTGGTGAGGGCGATCGGTGCATCGGGCGCCGGGTGCGCGAGCATGGTGGCGTTGGCCAAGGCGAGCTTCGCGCCCGAGAACGCCGCGTCCATCTGCTCGGTCCAGGTAACGTCACCTTTGCCCGGCTTCCCCCGGAGGGCCTCGTGCAAGGGGCGCAGGAGCTGGGCGATGCGGGGCAGGAACCGATGGTAAAAGTTTACCATGCCCAGGAACTCCGGGAGCCCCTTGATCGTGCGGGGGCGCGTAAACCCCTTCACCGCCTCCACCTTGGCCGGTAGGGGGACGGCCCCGTGCCTGGTGACGCGGTGCCCCAAAAAGTCGATTTCAGCGACACCGAACCGGCACTTGGCGGGGTTCACGATCAGGCCGTGCTGGCCCAGACGTTCGAAGAGCGTGCGGAGGTGACGAAGGTGCTCTTCGCGGGACGCGCTGGCGACGAGGATGTCGTCCAGGTAGACGTACAAAAAATCCAAGCCGCGCAAGACGCTGTCCATGAGGCGCTGGAACGCCTGAGCCGCATTTTACAAACCGAAGGGCATCCGAAGAAATTCGAAAAGCCCGAACGGCGTGATGACAGCCGTCTTCGGGATGTCCTCCGGCCTGACAGGGACCTGATGGTAGCCGCGTACGAGGTCCACCTTTGAAAAGAAGGACATCCCCGCCAACCGGGCGGAGAAGTCCTGGATGTGGGGGACGGGGGTAGCGGTCGGGGGTGGTGGCGTTGTTGAGGCGCCAGTAGTCCCCGCACGGTCGCCATCCCCCGCCGGGCTTGGGCACGATGTGGAGCGGGGATGCCCACGCGCTCTCGGAGCGCCGCACGATGCCGAGCCGCTCCAGCGTAGCGAACTCTGCTTTCGCTACCGCGAGCTTCGTCGGCTCGAAGCGGCGTGCCCGGGCGTAGACCGGTGGCCCGGCGGTGGGGATGTGGTGTTCCACCCCGTGCTTGACGGTCCCCACCGAGAAGGTGGGCCTCGTGAGGGCCGGGAAACCCGCGAGGAGGCGGGCGAATTCGTCCGCTGCCAGAAGCGTACAGATGAACCTGGCCGGAACGGAACCGCTCAAGCAAGCCGCTCGGCGAGCCGCTCTGTGAGCTGCTCAATGAGGCGGGCAGCGCACATGCGAGCGAGCTGAACGTCTCAGCCTGGACAAGCCTTCTGCGCTTTACATCGACCAGTAATCCATTAGCACATAAGAAGTCCGTGCCGAGCAGTTCCATGGGCACGTCGGCCGTAATGAACGACCAACGGAAAACCTGACCTCCGAACCGCAGGGAGAGACAGCGTTTTCCGTACGTGCGTATAGACGTACCATTGGCCGCAAGCAGCGCGGGACCTCGGCCCGCGGTGTGCTTGTCGGACGTACCGGCAGGAACGACACTCACTTGCGCTCCCGTATCGCACAGGTAACGGCGCCCGGACAAGGTGTCCGTTATGTACAAAAGGCTGTTTGAATTGCCGACGCTCACCGTTGCCACCGAGCGCCGGCTCGCCCGTTTCCCGACCTGCCGAATGAGCACGGCGGGCGACATTGCCGAGCCTCGTGGCCGAACTTGGCGTGGAAGAAACACCAGGCGGGCAGCTGCGGCGTCGGAGGCCGCGGTTTTCTTCGCGGCGGCGGCGGTGGTGGTGGGCGGGGCGTGACGGCGGACACGAGGTGCGGTGCATCGGGGAAAGCCTCGGGAGCCTCAAGAGCGGCAACCGCGCCAAGACTCGCCTGCGCATCCAAAACCGCGTAGTATTTGTCGGCCTCAGCAGCGAGCGCACGGGGTTCCGTTAACGCGGAACCAGCCAAAGCGAGGCGGACTCGTGCTGGCAGCTGGCGTCGAAACAACGCCCGGAATAGAGCGTTTGGGGTTTCGTCGCCCATGAGCACCAGCATATGGTCCATACGGACCGACGGTCGCGTGTCCCCGATCTCGGGGAGGTGCAAGAGGCGATCGGCCCGTGCGTCCACCGTAAGGCCGAACGTGGCGAGGAGGAGACGCTTGACCGCCTCGTACTTGCCGTCGGCAGGTGGATCCCTTAGGACCGATACGACGCGGGTGGCCGTGCCGGGCCCGAGGGTGGCGACCACGTGGCAGTACATGGTCTCGTCCACCGTGATGCCTCGAAGTCGGAACTGGGCTTCCGCCTGCAGGAACCAAACTTCGGCTTGTGACTCCCAGAATTCGGGGAGCTTGATGGAGACCGCGTTGGTAGCCATTGTTGCGGCGGTTTCGGGTAGTCAGCGACGGCTGACTCGAATGTCGGAGGTCACCAATGAAGCACGCGGTGCTACGCGCGTGACTTGCTACCAAGGAGGAAGCGGACAACGCGGTAAGTTTATAGTTCTTTATTCCAAAGAGGTCACTGTAGCACTGGCGCGCTCTGGGCTGCGCGCCCGGTGTATATCCTGAGGCCACGCCTACCCCTCGGGCGTGGCCGCCGCCCACTTGGTGCGCGGAATGATGTCACCACGCCAGTGGGCTTTCGTGTACGCCACAAGGTCATAATATTTTTTACTTTGTCTGTCTGGCAGTTAAACAAAATTGAAAATCATGCCAAACAGGAAACTCACTGTTTTTGAGGATGCCATAAAAAACACAAACGGGCACGAATAATTAATGTAACACGTTAAATAAGGTGGTGTATAAGACACTGCATCAAGAATGGAAAACTTCCGAAAAGAATATTTTGTACAACCTCTAAAATCTTCATTTTTAAAAAATTTAATTATACTTGAACACTATAGAACCCAAATTGGCTTTTTGACACTTTCAAAAGCCTTCCATTTATCAGTACTTGAACAAAATAATACGCATTTTACATCATCACAACCAAGCAAGTTTGCCGCTAATGGACCCCACCCACATCCTTGTCTCTCAAGACAACATGGGGTAAGGTGTTCTATGATCTCTCTAGTTATTGTTTCTGTTAAGTTGGTCATTGAGATGGGGAAGGAAAAAGAGAGGGAAGAAGCAGCGGTTGGGGAATGAGAATGGAATACAAGGGGTCATAGAGTGGGTAAGTTGTGCCAAATGAAGGGTAAGAGTTTTATTAATCTTTTCATTTTCATGTAGTTTTGTATACAAAGTCGAGGCTCATGGAGGACCTAGACCATAGAACGCATCAGGACGTAACATAATAAAAGGAACAGTAGAAAGGGAGGGGGAAATCCACCAACAGCAGGGTTGAGGGACAAAATAGAAGACTTGGAGAAATAAGGAATGTGGGAAGAATGAGGGGCAGGGGAGGATGCATGGGATGGAAAACATGGATACAGAAGCAAACTCTCAGGAAGGGAAAACTGGAAATCGGAAGGAGGTGGGTTTGGGGAGAGTTAACAAGTGTAAAAAAAGATCATTGTTTTGGATTGGAGATGATCGGAGATGGTGGTGAACAGCTGTCTTGAAGACCTGGAGGGAAGAATGAAATTGAAGAGAATGTAGAGGTTGGTTCCACAGGTGGGAAGAAAGAAGAACGAATGAGTGAGGGTGAGCAGTGATCTTGGATTTTTGGAGTTTCACCATAAGGGGGTTGCTGGCAGACTGCGTGTCCCTGCGGAAAACCTTGGGGGAGTGGTGGGGGACAGGACAGAGCATGGAAAGAACAGAGGATGTAATATCAGAAAGGAGGTGGTAGAAGACAGATAAACCATCGACCTGTCTGTGGATGTGAAAGTGATAGGCCGACAGACTCAGCTTCATTGCGGACGATTCCAACAATCTCGAAGGCCTTGGTTTCCACAGCATCAAGCCGAGCTAGGTGTGAGGCAGGAGCGCCAGCCCAGGGTGAGAGCAGCACTCCATTGAGCTTCAGATAAAAGCCTTGTAGGTGGATAGGAGTTCAGGTGTGCCAAGGGAGGACTTTGTACAATGGAGGATGGCCAGTTGGCAACTGGCTTTGGAGGCCAGCTTTGAAGTGTGGTATACCCAATAATGAACATGGTTGATCGTGAGACCCCCAAAAAATGTATTTCTATTTTTCTATATTTTTCGCTTTTTAAAAATAAGGTAGGTATGTGAAGTTGAGTGGGAAACAAGGGTGTGAGGAAAGATGAGACAGAGAGGTGAAGAGAGATATGTGAAGAGATGAGATTTTCGACTAGTCATTGGAAAAGATCACCGACTTTTTGGAAACCGATCACCGACATCATTGGAAAAGATCACCGACTGCAGACCACACAGATCTGTCCAACGGACACTTTAAAGAGTTTATGTGAGCCAAGGGGAGCAAATAAAGAACAGGAAAGTTTGGACATGATCAAGCCAAGCAGAGAGTGACAGCTCGTCGTGGAAATATGGATTAGTAATCCAACAGATTGGATGAGGCCAGAAGTTTCAAAAATGTCCTTGAATGTAATACCATGGACAGTGGGTTGGAGACTTGCACCAAGCCAGATAAAATGGCGACAGTGGAAGTCAACACAGATTGGGAAGGGAGAGTTGGGAACGGAGTCTAAATTGGCTGACCAAGTCTTGTACACAGACCTCATCACAGTTGGGAAGGTAGTAGACAACGCACATAAACAGGACATTTGCTAAGGCGAGGGACACCAACACAGAGATATTCCAAAGGGATTTTTGCTTTTTGAAAAACAAAAAGGTTTTTCTTTCTTCTTTGTGAGGCAGAATTCCACTTCTGCTCCCAATTTCTGCAAATATTACGAGCTGGCTTGACAGGTAACCATCAATGATCTCTGATCCGCAACCCTCTAGTTTTCCTTGTAATTGGAATCACACTGACCAGTTGACATGATTCATTATTTTGGATAAGGGTGATATTTGCTATTTTTAATGTGATTGGACTATGGCTAACAGTATAAAACCTGCTGAATAAATCAGCCCGAGGAGCCACAATCTTGGCCTAGCAACATTTGAGGACATATAGGTATTGCCCACCTCTGGGCATGGCTGCCATTGATGAGGAAATGTTGAGGAAGCATCACATGGTGTCTAAGTAAAAGTTTCAGTGTTTAGGTTACCCGTGCACTCACAAGGAAATATAAGGAACTTTAATATGGGATGGCCCATAATGCTTTCAACACGACATGTTAATCCAATCTATCAATTTATCGACTCATATTCTGGAGGGTGAGGGAGTGGGTGGTTGTGGAGGAACAGGAAGGGGAGAACAGAGGGGCAGGAACAGGAACACAAATGCAAACTCAAAATAAGAAAAGGAGCAATCAGAGATTGCAAACCCTCACCAGGATGTATTTTCAGTGGTTTTTCAGGCTTTCGTGTTAAAACAAATATGGCGGCCGAACCAAGTGACCGATGACGTCATTTTTTTTTTCTAAACTAATTTATTCCTAGATTATGCTCAATAAATTTCATCTCGATCGGATGAAGTTTTGTACTTGTCGAATTATAACGTCATAATGGAGACACCTATGACGTCATCATTAACATATTTTATTCCCCATGGAGAGTTCTTTACAATGAGCCATGTCTCAATTTTTTTATATTCAGCACTTTTGGATATAGAGATGCAAAGTTTTTCCGTTTTTCCAAGATGGCGGCCGAACCCCGTGAACGATGACGTCATCATTATTTTTTTTCTCCACCACTTTATTCCGTCATGTCGCTCAAGAAATTGCATCTTGATTGGTTGAAGTTTTGTACTTGTCGAATTATCGAATTATGATGTCATCATGGAGGCCTTGGGCCGAGAGAGATAAAAATTGGGCACAGTTTATTCCAGGGCAAGACAAATATGTGTGTAAAGTTTGGCGATTCTTCGTGCAACGGTGTAGACGTAGTACTGCGCACAAACAGACAGACAAACAGACAGACAGATGAAAAATCGGTCAGAGACCGAGGACTTGCCGGAATGTACTTTTTTATCGGCCATTTAGGACAAATATGGCGGCCGAACCACGTGATAGATGACGTCATCATTAACATATATTATTCCCCATGGAGAGTTCTTTACAAAGAGCCATGTCTCAACTTTTTCTATTCAGCACTTTTGGAGATATGGAGGTGCTACGTTTTTCGGTTTTTCCAAGATGGCGGCCGAACCACGTGACCTATGATGTCATCATTAACATATTTTATTCCCCATGGAGATTTCTTTACAATGAGCCATGTCTCAATTTTTTCTATTCAGCACTTTCAGAGATATGGAGGTGCAAAATTTTTCGGTTTTTCCAAGATGGCGGCCGAACCACGTGACATATGACATCATCATTAACAAATTTTATTACCCATGGAGAGTTCTTTACAATGAGCCATGTCTCAATTTTTTCTGTTCAGCACTTTTGGAGATATAGCGGTGCAAAGTTTTGCCGTTTTTCCAAGATGGCGGCCGACCACGCGACGTATGACATCATCATTAACGTATTTTATTCCGCATGGAGAGTTCTTTACAATGAGCCATGTCTCAATTTTTTCTGTTCAGCACTTTTGGAGATTTCGTGGTGCAAAGTTTTGCCGTTTTTCCAAGATGGCGGCCGACCACGTGACTGATGATGTCATCATTAACATATTTTATTCCCCATGGAGAGTTCTTTACAATGAGCCATGTCTCAATTTTTTCTGTTCAGTACTTTCGGAGATATAGAAGTGCAAAGTTTTTCGGTTTTTCCAAGATGGCGGCCGAACCACGTCACCGATGACGTCATCAATTGGGCACAGTCTATTCCAGGGCAAGACCAATATGTGTGCAAAGTTTGGCGAATCTCCGTGCAACGGTGTAGACGCAGTGCTGTAAACAGACAGACAGACAAACAGACAGACAGACAAACAGACAAAAAAATCGGTCAGAGACCGAGGACTTGCCGGAATGTACTTTTTTATCGGCCATTTAGGACAAATATGGCGGCCGAAACACGTGACCGATGATGTCATCATTAACATATTTTATTCCCCATGGAGAGTTCTTTACAACGAGCCATGTCTCAATTTTTTCTATTCAGCACTTTCAGATATGGAGGTGCAATTTTTTCCAAAGATGGCGGCCGAACCACGTGACATATGACGTCATCATTAACATATTTTATTCCCCATGGAGAGTTCTTTACAATGAGCCATGTCTCAATTTTTTCTGTTCAGCACTTTTGGAGATATAGTGGTGCAAAGTTGCCGTTTTTCCAAGATGGCGGCCGACCACGTGACATATGACGTCATCAGTAACATATTTTATTCCCCATGGAGTTCTTTACAATGAGCCATGTCTCAATTTTTTCTGTTCAGTACTTTCGGAGATATAGAGGTGCAAATTTTTTCGGTTTTTCCAAGATGGCGGCCGAACCACGTCACCGATGACATCATCAATTGGGCACAGTCTATTCCAGGGCAAGACCAATATGTGTGCAAAGTTTGGCGATTCTACGTGGAACAGTGTAGACGCAGTGCTGCAAACAGACAGACAGACAGACAAACAGACAAACAAATGAAAAATCGGTCAGAGACCGAGGACTTGCCGGAATTTACTTTTTTATCGGCCATTTAGGACAAATATGGTGGCTGAACCACGTGACCGATGACGTCATCATTAACATATTTTATTCCCCATGGAGAGTTCTTCACAATGAGCCATGTCTCAATTTTTTCTGTTCAGCACTTTCGGAGATATCGAGGTGCAAAGTTTTTCCAAGATGGCGGCCGAACCACGTGACCGATGACGTCACCATTAACATATTTTATTCCCCATGGAGAGTTCTTTACAATGAGCCATGTCTCAATTTTTTCTATTCAGGACTTTTGGAGATGTGGAGGTGCAGAGTTTTTCGGTTTTTCCAAGATGGCGGCCGAACCACGTGACCGATGACATCATCATTAACATATTTTATTCCCCATGGAGAGTTCTTTACAATGAGCCATGTCTCAATTTTTTCTATTCAGCACTTTCGGAGATATGGAGGTGCTAAGTTTTTCGGTTTTTCCAAGATGGCGGCCGACCACGTGACTGATGACGTCATCATTAACATATTTTATTCCCCATGGAGAGTTCTTTACAATGAGCCATGTCTCAATTTTTTCTGTTCAGCACTTTTGGAGATATAGTGGTGCAAATTTTTGCCTTTTTTCCAAGATGGCGGCCGACCACGTGACATATGACGTCATCATTAACATATTTTATTCCCCATGGAGAGTTCTTTACAATGAGCCATGTCTCAATTTTTTCAGTACAGTACTTTCGGAGATATAGAGGTGCAAAGTTTTTCGGTTTTTCCAAGATGGCGGCCGAACCACGTCACCGATGACGTCATCAATTGGGCACAGTCTATTCCAGGGCAAGACCAATATGTGTGCAAAGTTTGGCGATTCTCCGTGCAACGGTGTAGACGCAGTGCTGCAAACAGACAGACAAACAGACAGACAAACAGACAAACAGATGAAAAATCGGTCAGAGACCGAGGACTTGCCGGAATGTACTTTTTTATCGGCCATTTAGGACAAATATGGCGGCCAAACCACGTGACCGATGAAGTCATCATTACTTGTTTTCTAAACTAATTTATTCCTTGATGATGCTCAAGAAATTTCATCTTGATCGGATGAAGTTTTGTACTTGGCGAATTATGACGTCATAATGGAGGAACCTATGACATCATCATTAACATATTTTATTCCCCATGGAGAGTTCTTTACAATGAGTCATGTCTCAATTTTTTCTATTCAGGACGTTTGGAGATGTGGAGGTGCAGAGTTTTTCGGTTTTTCCAAGATGGCGGCCGAACCACGTGACTGATGACGTCATCATTAACATATTTTATTCCCCATGGAGAGTTCTTTACAATGAGCCATGTCTCAATTTTTTCTGTTCAGCACTTTTGGAGATATAGTGGTGCAAAGTTTTGCCGTTTTTCCAAGATGGCGGCCGACCACGTGACATATGACATCATCGTTAACATATTTTATTCCCCATGGAGAGTTCTTTACAATGAGCCATGTCTCAATTTTTTCTGTTCAGGACTTTTGGAGATTTCGTGGTGCAAAGTTTTGCCGTTTTTCCAAGATGGCGACCGACCACGTGACTGATGACGTCATCATTAACATATTTTATTCCCCATGGAGAGTTCTTTACAATGAGCCATGTCTCAATTTTTTCTGTTCAGCACTTTTGGAGATATAGTGGTGCAAAGTTTTGCCGTTTTTCCAAGATGGCGGCCGACCACGTGACATATGACGTCATCATTAACATATTTTATTCCCCATGGAGAGTTCTTTACAATGAGCCATGTCTCAATTTTTTCTGTTCAGCACGTTTGGAGATATAGTGGCGCAACGTTTTGCCGTTTTTCCAAGATGGCGACCGAACCACGTGACTGATGACGTCATCATTTACATATTTTATTCCCCATGGAGAGTTCTTTACAATGAGCCATGTCTCAATTTTTTCTGTTCAGTACTTTCGGAGATATAGAGGTGCAAAGTTTTTCGGTTTTTCCAAGATGGCGGCCGAACCACGTCACCGATGACGTCATCAATTGGGCACAGTCTATTCCAGGGCAAGACCAATATGTGTGCAAAGTTTGGCGATTCTACGTGCAACGGTGTAGACGCAGTGCTGCAAACAGACAGACAAACAGACAGACAGACAGACAGACAGACAAACAAACGAACAGATCAACATACTTGCCGGAAAATTTTTCCGGCAAGTAACAAACAGACAAACAGACAAACAAACGAACAGATCAACATACTTGCCGGAAAATTTTTCCGGCAAGTAATGAAAAATCGGTCAGAGACCGAGGACTTGCCGGAATGTACTTTTTTATCGGCCATTTAGGACAAATATGGCGGCCGAACCACGTGACCGATGACGTCATCATTAACATATTTTATTCCCCATAGAGAGTTCTTTACAATGAGCCATGTCTCAATTTTTTCTATTCAGTACTTTCAGAGATATGGAGGTGCAAAGTTTTGCCGTTTTTCCAAGATGGCGGCCGACCACGTGACTGATGACGTCATCATTAACATATTTTATTCCCCATGGAGAGTTCTTCACAATGAGCCATGTCTCAATTTTTTCTGTTCAGTACTTTCGGAGATATAGCGGTGCAAATTATTTCGGTTTTTCCAAGATGGCCGCCGAAACACGTGACCGATGACGTCATAAATTGGGCACAGTCTATTCCAGGGCAAGACGAATATGTGTGCAAAGTTTGGCGATTTTCCGTGCAACGGTGTAGACGCAGTGCTGCAAACAGACAAACAGACAAACAGACAGACAGACAGACAGACAGACAAACGAACAGATCAACATACTTGCCGGAATCTTTTCCGGCAAGTAACAAACGGACTCAAATGCAATACCCTCTCCTATGGCGAGGGTAACAAAACATTTGTTTATTTAAAAATAATTGTATGTAAATGGGAATGGTATTATAGCCAATTCTGGGGGAATTATCCCGTTTGTAATTTTGGGGGAAATAAACCTGTCCATAATTCTGGGGTAATTAAGCCGTCCATTAGCTATGTCTATAAAAGTATCAAGAATTCCCGAATCTGTTCACCTTCACCACCCCCTCCCTTCCCCTCCACAATATATCTTCTCTCTATGGTTCGTGTTACCTGAAAATAGGAAAACTGACTCTTCAAACCTTCAGCACTTGTCAATTGTCATAATCATCCTAATACTCTGCTAACAGGATGTGATGTCACATACACACACACACACACACACACACACACACACACACACACACACACACACACACACATATATACACACGCACACACACACACATACATATATATATATATATACACACATACACACACACACACGCACACACGAGTCAAAAGTTTTTCCCACCCCAAGGAATGATCCTGCAGCAGGGAATTATTTGTAATAGATATTAGTCCTACTCTGTGTAGTTTCCCACCAGTTTAATGCATTATTTAGCAGTAAATGTTTCCTGATGCCATTATAATCGAAGTCGTGTTTTTGGTTCTCAAACATTTTAGAAAGGAAATGACTTTATGAATCCATGTTGTCGACCTAATTATATGTTTGACTTGTTATTTTTGATTGGGAAGGATATGTACTGTGAGTAACCCTGCGGCTTACATGCAATGGGTGTCAATGAAAATAAATAATCAGCATAAACCCAGATAGCTACTGGAAACGAATGCTCTCAATGAGGAGGAGGATAGTCTAGACTCTAGAGGTACTCATACTCGCTTTGGAGGTGTCTAGCCTGGGTTCATATCACAGCCCAACTATAAACTGCCATCCTGGTGTTTCACATGCAGGGTGAGTCGTCAATGTGAGTGCTGTGCTTTGAGTGGAGGTTAAACTGGGTGAGTCTGCTGGCATTAGTTGGTGGACGTTAAACATTTCCTGGTGCCCTTTTGTCGAGTTTGTGAGCTATCACCATCATCCTGGCCAAATTAATATATCAGTGGTACCTACAGCCTGCCACCACACTCCCCCCTCCCAGCCAATTATGCTACCTGTCGCCATGTATTGCATGCAAAATAATAATAATAATGCTCTCAATCTCTGATAAAAGGAGGCTAAGTAGAGGCAATATGTGATCATTAAATCACACACACACACACACACACACACACACACACACACACACACACACACACACACACACACACACCTGTCTGTTTGTCTGTCTGTTTGTGAACAAGATATCTCAAAAAGTTATAGATGGATTAAGATGAAACTGGGTGGACCGGTTGGGTGTGTGACAAGAACGATTCGATTATATATACATATTTTTTGTACACAGAATCGAGGCTGGTGTAAGAGCTAACACCTTGAACATGAAAACATGCACGGACACATAAAACATACAATGAAGGCAGCGGGAGACAAGAGGGAGGGAAGCACACAAGCACAACAACAGAAGAGCACAGGGAAGTCGGTAGATCTGTGGAAGGTGGAGGGCTGGGGATGAGGGAGGGGTACACAGTATAAAGCAAATGAACACTTCCAGGAATTTCAGGAAAGAAGGTGGGGATTTAAAGAGGCGGATTTGGGGTGTTTAAAAGGGGGTAGAAAAGATCAAGGTTTTGGATGGGGGAAGAAAAGAGATGGTGATGAACAGCTGTTTTAAAGACCTGGAGGGAGGAGAGGGATTGAACAGAGTGAGGGTGTTTGTTCCAGAGGTGGGAGTAAAGAGGAATGAAGGAGTGAAGGTGAGCAGAGGGTAGTTTAACCATAAGAGGGTTGCAGGCAGATCTTGTGCGACCTGTAGGAATATTTGGGGGACAGAGCCCAGAGAGAGCTGGGGGAGCAAGGCCGGAGAGGAGTCGGTAGAAGACGGAAAGACCACCAACCTGCCTGCGGTGAGTAAGTGAAAGGCCCTCGGAGTTAGCTTCATCGCGGGAGATTCCAATGATTCTGAACACTTTGGTTTCAACAGCGTGAAGCCGAGCTAGGTGTGAGGCAGGAGCACCAGCCCAGAGGGGAGAGCAGTATTCCATTGAGCTGCGGATGAAAGCCTTGGATGTGGTGAGGAGCTCAGAAGTGCCCAGAAAGGACTTCGCACGACGGAGAATGCCCAGTCGACAACTGGCTTTGGAGGCCAGCTTGGAAATATGGTTTTCCCAGGAAAGATCTTGGCAGATAGTGAGACCCAAAAGCTTGAGTGACAGAACTTCTTCAAGAGGATTGCTCAGAAAGCAGATGGGAGGGTTGTCCAGTCGGTCTTTTCGGAGAGACATCGTAAGAGTGTGAGATTTGTCAGGATTGAAAGACATGTTCCACTTTTTTGACCAGTCTGTGATTTTGACCAGGTCTGCAGAGAGTGAGGAGGCTGCAGACTGCCGATCTGAGGGATGAGGAATGGAGCAACAGAGAGTAAAGTCATCAGCAAAGAGATAGAGAGGATTTTCAAGAGAGTCGGAGAGATCATTGATGAAGACCAGAAAAAGCGCAGGGCCCAGAACTCAAGTTGATGAACTCAATATCTCAATCTCAACTCAAGATCAAGCTCAAACTCAAACTTTACAAACAAAACAAAGATCAAACTCAAGATCAAGATGCAATATTTTAATGAAGATCTGAATGTGGAACCGGATACGAGATTTTTTTTTCTTCTTTTTTAAAGTGATTCCTCACCATTGATCAGACCAAAAACGATACATATCACGATATTTCTAAAAAGTTGTGGATGAGTTACGACAAAACTAGGTGCATGAGTTGGTTAGATGACAAGAACAAGCCAATTAGATTTTGGTTCAGGTCCAAATCCAGATCCGGCCTATGAGTGGGATACAAAACATAAAGTGTTCACCTGGTGGAGGTGTGTGCTCTCTTCCGAGTGTCGTTGTAGTTTGTATTGCTTTTATCAGGAAAATGTAAGACTGTGGCGGATACGATGGCTCGCTGGCACGGTGACATCATTCCGCGCACCAAGAGGGTGTCGGCCACGCCCGAGGCATAGGCGTGGCCTCGGGATATACACGGGGCGCGCAGCCCCGAGCACCTCAGTGCTATAGTTGAGCTTTGTAATAAAGACTCTTTTTGGTTACCTGCGTTGTTGCTTCTCTTCTTGGCAAACAAGTCGTGCGCATAGCACCGCACTTCACTGGTGACCTTGACGCTGGTTCAGCCGCCGCTGACCAACAGAACGCGCCATGGCCAACAACGCGGTAGCGGTGAACCTCCCTGAGTTTTGGGAAGCTCAGGCCAAAGTATGGTTCATGCAGGCCGAGGCACAGTTCCGACTTCGAGGCGTAACGGCGGATGAGACGCGGTATTACCACGTCATCGCCGCCGTCGGGCCCGGCACAGCCGCCCGAGTCGTGTCCGTCCTGCGGAACCCAACGGCCGACCACAGGTACGAGGCGCTCAAGCGTCTCCTCATCGCCACGTTCGGCCTCACGGAGTGCGAGCGGGCCGACCGCCTCTTGGACCTTCCCGAACTCGGCGACACACGACCATCGGTCCGGATGGACTACATGCTTTCGCTACTGGGTGACAAAGCCCCGGATTTTTTATTCCGGGCGCTCTTTCTACGCCAGCTGCCGGCACAGGTACACCTCGCGTTGGCCGGTTCCAAAATAAAGGAACCCCGCACGCTGGCCATCGAGGCCGACAAGATTTTCGCGGCTTGTGACACGCGGGCGAGCTTCGGTGCGGCCGTCGCGGATCCCGAGGCTGATGCGCATGCACACCTCGTGGTTGCCGAGGCTGATGCCGATGCACACCGTGTGGCCGCCGCCACGCCCCGCCCACCACCACCGCGAAAACCGCGGCCTCCGCCTCCGCCGCAAACCTGGTGCCGTTTCCACGCCAGGTTTGGCCACAAAGCTAGGAATTGTTGCCCGCCGTGCTCGTTTGGCAAGTCGGGGAAACTACCAAGCCGGCGCTCGGTAGCGGGCCTGAGCGTCGGCCATTCTGGCAGCCTCCTTTTTGTCATGGACACCTTGTCCAGGCGTCGCTTCCTCTGTGACACAGGCGCACAGGTGAGCGTTATCCCCGCCTCCACGTCCGACAAGCGAACCGCGGGCCGGGGCCCCGCGTTGCTTGCAGCCAACGGTACACCCATACGCACATTCGGGAAGCGCTGCCTCTCCCTGCGGTTCGGAGGGCAACGCTTTCAATGGACGTTCGTAACCGCCAGCGTGCCCATGGCATTGCTCGGTGCGGATTTCCTATGTGCAAATGGGCTGTTGGTGGATGTGAAGAACAGACGCCTCGTCCAGGCCGAAACGTTCAGCTCGCTTGCTTGCACGCTGAGCAGTTCGTTGGGCAGCTCCCTGAGCGGCTCACCGAGCGGCTCGCCAAGCGGCTTGCTGAGAGGTTCGATCCCGGCGAGGTTGGTCTGTACGCTTCCGGCAGCGGACGAGTTAACACGCCTCCTCGCCAGCTTCCCGGCCCTCACGCGGCCCACCTTCCCGGCGGTGGCCGTCAAGCACGGGGTGGAACATCACATCCCCACCGTCGGGCCACAGGTCTACGCCCGGGCATGCCGCCTCGAGCCGACGAAGCTCGCGGTGGCAAAGGCGGAGTTCGCTACGCTGGAGCGGCTGGGCATCGTTCGGCGCTTCAAGAGCGCTTGGGCGTCGCCACTGCACATTGTGCCGAAGCCCGGCGGGGGATGGCGGCCGTGCGGGGACTACCGCCGCCTCAACGATGCCACCACCCCCGACCGCTACCCGGTCTCTCACATTCAGGACTTTTCCGCCCGGTTGGCGAAAATGTCCTTCTTTTCTAAGGGGGACCTCATCCGCGGGTACCACCAGGTCCCCGTCAGGCCGGAGGACATACCGAAGACGGCCGTCATTACACCATTCGGCCTCTTCGAGTTTCTTCGGATGCCCTTCGGTTTGAAGAATGCGGCTCAGGCGTTCCAACGATTGATGGACAGCGTCTTGCGCGACTTGGGTTGCGTTTACGTCTACTTGGACGACATCCTCGTCGCAAGCGCATCCCGCGAAGAGCACCTCCGCCACCTCTGCACACTCTTTGAACGCCTGGGCCAGCATGGCCTGATTGTAAACCCCGCCAAGTGCCGGTTTGGCGTCGCCGAAATCGACTTTTTGGGGCACCGCGTCACCAGGCACGGGGCCACCCCCTTGCCGGCAAAAGTGGAGGCGGTCAAGGGGTTTCCGAGCCCCCGCACGATCAGGGGGCTCCAGGAGTTCCTGGGCATGGTAAACTTTTACCACCGTTTCCTGCCCCGCGTCGCCCAGCTCCTGCGCCCCCTGCACAAGGCCCTCTGGGGGAAGCCGGGCAAAGGTGACGTTGTTTGGACCGAGCAGATGGATGCGGCGTTCGCGGGCGCGAAGCTCGCCTTGGCAAACGCCACCATGCTCGCGCACCCGGCGCTCGATGCACCGATCGCCCTCACCACCGACGCGTCGGACTATGCGGTGGGCGCGGTGCACGAGCAATGGGTGCGTGGTGCTTGGCAACCGCTGGCGTTTTTCAGCCGGCAGCTTCGCCCGCACGAACGCCGGTACAGCACCTTTGACCGCGAGTTGCTCGGGCTCCACCTGGCGGTCCGGCACTTCCGCCATTTGCTCGAGGGCCATTCGTTCACGGCCTTCGTCGACCACAAGCCCCTGGTCTTCGCGATGGCCAAGGTCGCCGAGCCATGGTTGGCCCGGCAGCAGCGTCACCTCTCAGCCGTGTCCGAGTACACGACGGACATCCGGCACGTCGCAGGAAAGGACAACCCGGTGGCGGATTGCCTTTCCCGGTCCGTCGCCCACGCGGTCCACCTCGGGATCGACTATGCCCGGATGGCAGCGGACCAGACCGCCGACCCCGAAGTCCAGGCCTTGCGGACCGCCGTCACGGGCCTCCACATCACCGAGGTGCCATTCGACGGCGCGGGCACGGCCCTCTTGTGCGACGTCTCCCTCGGGCGGCCTCGCCCCATCGTGCCCACGGGCTGGCAGCGCTGGGTTTTTGACGCCATCCACGGCCTGTCCCACCCGGGCACGAAGGCCTTCCAGAGGTTGGTCACCGACAAGTTCGTCTGGCATGGCCTCCCGAAGGCCGTCCGCGATTGGACCAGGACGTGCCTCGCGTGCCAGCGCGCGAAGGTGCACCGCCACACCCAGGCCCCGTTGGCCCCGTTCACGGTGCCCGAACGTCGGTTCGACCACGTTCACGTGGACTTGGTGGGACCTCTGCCCCCCTCGCGGGGTTTCACCCACGTCCTCACCATGGTGGACCGCACCACCCGGTGGCCAGAGGTCGTGCCTTTGGCGGCGACGACGGCGGCGGACGTCGCGCAGGCGTTCATTGCCACCTGGGTTGCCCGGTTCGGCGCCCCCTCGGACATCTCGTCCGACCGCGGCCCCCAGTTCACCTCGGAGCTCTGGGGGGCGGTCGCGTGGGGGCTCGGCGCCCAGCTGCACCGCACCACGGCCTACCACCCCCAGGCCAACTGCCTGTGCGAGCGCTTCCACCGCTCCTTGAAGGCCGCGCTCCGGACCACCCTCCGCGACGGCGGCTGGGTTGACAGGCTCCCCTGGGTCCTGCTGGGCCTCTGGACGGCGCCCAAGGACGACCTGCGCGCATCCGCGGCGGAGTTGGTCTTCGGACAACCGCTGCGGGTGCCGGGCGAGTTCCTCCCCGACTCCACGGCACCATGGTCCGCGGCGCAGCAGCGCTCCGCACTGCAGGAGACCGCCCGGAGGTTCGCCCTGGTGCCGACGGCGCACCACAGGTGCCCGCCAATGCACGTCGCCCCGGAGCTTCGCACTGCGGAGTACGTGTTCGTCCGCCACGACGCCCACTGGACACCGCTGCGGCCCCCGTACGACGGGCCCTTCCGCGTGCCGGAGACCGGGGCGAAACACTTCACCCTCGACATCGGTGGTACTCCTGACCACGTTTCCATGGACCGCCTCAAGCCGGCCCACCTCGACGTGGACCACCCTCCGCCAGTGGCTCGGCCCAGATGACATCCCGGCATCCTAGACGCCGCCAGCCGCCAGAGGGCGCTTCGGCCGAGTCATTCGTTTTCCCCGCAAACTGACCCTTCAGGTGCGCGGGAATTCTGGGGGGGGCGCGTGTGGTGGACACGATGGCTCGCTGGCACGGTGACATCATTCCGCGCACCAAGAGGGTGTCGGCCACACCCGAGGGGTAGGCGTGGCCTCGGGATATACACGGGGCGCGCAGCCCCGAGCACCTCAGTTCTATAGTTGAGCTTTGTAATAAAGACTCTTTTTGGTTACCTGCGTTGTTGCTTCTCTTCTTGGCAAACAAGTCGTGCGCATAGCACCGCACTTCAAGACGTCATTTAAAACCCTTTAACTCATGATGAGTCTGTGTTGTGCAGATTATAAATCGCTAGTACAATATAATGTAACACATCAAAATGATTTAAATAAAACAAAGGCGTCTTATCATAAACCCCAACCGAGCTTAAATAGCACAAAGCACTTGTCTTGGACCTTTTTGAAGTGTAGTTGCTCACAGATGTTCTCCAATGAATCTTCCCCACCCAGTTTCTGTTTTTTCTACTTTTTCCTTCTGGGAATTCCGAGGCCTAGTTTTCTGGTAAGCTATTTACAAATAATGCACACATTGTTTACATTGATCCATGATCTACCGGAAAAGTGCTACAGCTCATGCTACATTTTGGATAAATCCTAATTTACATCCAGCAATACACACCTAGTAAAGGTTAACTTTTTACCCCCATGCTTTTTGAAAAATAACAAATCGGGATATTGTAATCGTCTCCGTCTGTCCGTCACACTATCTCCTCCTAAACACGGTTGACCAGCAATTCACCAAATTTGGAAGGTATGATCACCACATGCACGAAGGTGCGAGAGAGTATCATTTTGGCCACAAGGACGAAATAATTAGATTTCGGTGAAGATCCGGATCCGATAATCTTTGTATAATAACAATAATTTTTTGAAGATAATTTTTGAAGTGATTTTTCACCATTAAGTGACAGGACAGGGCTAAACATGATATACAGCACAATATCTGAAAACTTTACAGACATATTTGGACGAAATTTGGTGGGCAGCTTAGGTGTGTCCCAAGGAAGAATTGCTTCAATTTTGGTGAAGATCGGAATATGGATTCGGATATGAGAATTATTTAATTTCTTTTGTGATTCTTCACCATTGGGTGATAGGGCCAAAAACGATATATAGCAGGATATCTCAAAACGTTATGGACGGATTTGGACGAAATTTGGTGGGCAGCTTAGGTGTCTCCCAAGGAAGAAGTGCTTCAATTTTGGTGAAGATCGGAATATGGATTCGGATATGAGAATTATTTTATTTCTTTTGTGATTCTTCACCATTGGGTGATCGGGCCAAAAACGATATGTAGCAGGATATCTCAAAACGTTATGGACGGATTTGGACGAAATTTGGTGGGCAGCTTAGGTGTGTCCCAAGGACGAATTGCTTCAATTTTGGTGAGGATCGGAATATGGATTCGGATATGGGAATTATTTAATTTCTTTTGTGATTCTTCACCATTGGGTGATAGGGCCAAAAACGATATATAGCAGGATATCTCAAAACGTTATGGACGGATTTGGACGAAATTTGGTGGGCAGCTTAGGTGTGTCCCAAGGACGAATTGCTTCAATTTTGGTGAAGATCGGAATATGGATTCGGATATGGGAATTATTTAATTTCTTTTGTGATTCTTCACCATTGGGTGATAGGGCCAAAAACGATATATAGCAGGATATCTCAAAACGTTATGGACGGATTTGGACGGAATTTGGTGGGCAGCTTAGGTGTCTCCCAAGGAAGAATTGCTTCAATTTTGGTGAAGATCGGAATATGGAGTCGGATATGAGAATTATTTAATTTCTTTTGTGATTCTTCACCATTGGGTGATCGGGCCAAAACGATATGTAGCAGGATATCTCAAAACGTTATGGACGGATTTGGACGAAATTTGGTGGGCAGCTTAGGTGTGTCCCAAGGAAGAATTGCTTCAATTTTGGTGAAGATCGGAATATGGATTCGGATATGAGAATTATTTAATTTCGTTTGCGATTCTTCACCATTGGGTGATCGGGCCAAAAACGATATGTAGCAAGATATCTCAAAACGTTATGGACGGATTTGGACGAAATTTGGTGGGCAGCTTAGGTGTGTCCCAAGGAAGAATTGCTTCAATTTTGGTGAAGATCCGAATTTGGATGCGGATCCGATAACTTTTAAAGTGATTGTTCACCATTGAGTGATAGGACAGGGGTGATAGGATGGGCACTTTAAAGCTCTTTACACCCATTAGATCCCTTTCTACCATTTCTACCTTTTAGACATTTTTGGACCTTAAGACCCTCACATCTTTCAAAACTTTTAATACACCTTAGCCACTTTAGACCCCAATGACCTTTAGACCCTTTTTAGATGTTTTAAGACCTTTTAGACAATTCAGACCATTTCGACCTTAAATTGCACCCTTTAGAGTTTAGACCCTTTGACATTTTAAGACCTTTTGACAATTTACACCAAAGATGATGCGACCACCCCCTTTATCAGTTCTTTTTAAATCTTGTGAACCATTTTCCTCTCCCTGAAAACCATAGATTCATGTTTGATTTATCTCGGCAGTTCCATGACCATGGCGACGTGAAAAAGGGGCTCACCACAAAAGAACAGGTAGGAATACACTTTTGATGGACCCGTGAGCTGGCAAGCAGAAAACATTGTCGAGCGACAGGTGCATGTCCCGCCATTGAACAAAACAGCGACCCCCTTATCATGACGTCTCTCAAAGAAATCAAGTTGATCGTGGCAGCCTTTTCTAGCACGGCAAGCCGAGGCATCACCCTGGCAGCAACCCGTGACGCCATCTCCTCGGGGTCCTGGCAGCATGACATTGCCCATTCACCATCACTCCCTTCCCGCTCGATCAATCTCAATCCACTGTGCATGTACTGGCAATGAGAACTTGTTAAAATGTTTGCTTTGCTACATCTTCATATTGTTAGTTTTCTTTGACGTTTCTTACCTTAGCAAATCATTAAACTGCCTTAATTCTCGTTTAAAAATGCGTATTTGATATTAACAAAGGTTTAATACGTTTTCTGTACGGTTTCTTCAATGGAAACATTAGGCAAGTTGGTAGAGAGGTGGTGCACAATTGTCTTTGAGCTGGCGAGTGTGGGTTTGATTAATCCAACGGGAGAATAAATTGTAGGATTGTTGCTTCGCACACAGAGCATTGAATCACAAAGTGTGCCCACTGGGTTTCCTGTATCTACCAGCATTAGTTGGTGAATGTTAAACTGGGATTCCTGTATCGACTAGCATTAGTTGGTGAATGTTAAACTGGGTTTCCTGTATCGACTAGCATTAGTTGGTGGATGTTAAACTGGGTTTCCTGTATCGACTAGCATTAGTTGGTGAATGTTAAACTGGGTTTCCTGTATCGACTAGCATTAGTTGGTGGATGTTAAACTGGGTTTCCTGTATCGACTAGCATTAGTTGGTGGATGTTAAACTGGGTTTCCAGTATCTACTAGCATTAGTTGGTGGATGTTAAACTGGGTTTCAGAAATCTGCTAGCATTAGTTGGTGGATGTTAAAATGGGTTTCCGAAATCTGCTAGCATTAGTTGGTGGACGTTAAACTGGGTTTCCGAAATCTGCTAGCATTAGTTGGTGGATGTTAAAATGGGTTTCCGAAATCTGCTAGCATTAGTTGGTGGACGTTAAACTGGGTTTCCGAAATCTGCTAGCATTAGTTGGTGGATGTTAAACTGGGTTTCCGAAATCTGCTAGCATTAGTTGGTGGATGTTAAAATGGGTTTCCGAAATCTGCGAGCATTAGTTGGTGGATGTTAAAATGGGTTTCCGAAATCTGCGAGCATTAGTTGGTGGATGTTAAAATGGGTTTCCGAAATCTGCGAGCATTAGTTGGTGGATGTTAAACTGGGTTTCCTATATCTGCGAGCATTAGTTGGTGGATGTTAAACTGGGTTTCCGAAATCTGCGAGCATTAGTTGGTGGATGTTAAAATGGGTTTCCTATATCTGCGAGCATTAGTTGGTGGATGTTAAAATGGGTTTCCGAAATCTGCTAGCATTAGTTGGTGGACGTTAAACTGGGTTTCCTATATCTGCGAGCATTAGTTGGTGGATGTTAAAATGGGTTTCCGAAATCTGCTAGCATTAGTTGGTGGACGTTAAACTGGGTTTCCGAAATCTGCTAGCATTAGTTGGTGGATGTTAAAATGGGTTTCCGAAATCTGCTAGCATTAGTTGGTGGACGTTAAACTGGGTTTCCGAAATCTGCTAGCATTAGTTGGTGGATGTTAAACTGGGTTTCCGAAATCTGCTAGCATTAGTTGGTGGATGTTAAAATGGGTTTCCGAAATCTGCGAGCATTAGTTGGTGGATGTTAAAATGGGTTTCCGAAATCTGCGAGCATTAGTTGGTGGATGTTAAAATGGGTTTCCGAAATCTGCGAGCATTAGTTGGTGGATGTTAAACTGGGTTTCCTATATCTGCGAGCATTAGTTGGTGGATGTTAAACTGGGTTTCCGAAATCTGCTAGCATTAGTTGGTGGATGTTAAACTGGGTTTCCTATATCTGCGAGCATTAGTTGGTGGATGTTAAACTGGGTTTCCGAAATCTGCGAGCATTAGTTGGTGGATGTTAAACTGGGTTTCCGAAATCTGCGAGCATTAGTTGGTGGATGTTAAACTGGGTTTCCTATATCTGCGAGCATTAGTTGGTGGATGTTAAACTGGGTTTCCGAAATCTGCGAGCATTAGTTGGTGGATGTTAAACTGGGTTTCCTATATCTGCGAGCATTAGTTGGTGGATGTTAAACTGGGTTTCCTGTATCGACTAGCATTAGTTGGTGGATGTTAAACTGGGTTTCCAGTATCTACTAGCATTAGTTGGTGGATGTTAAACTGGGTTTCCGAAATCTGCTAGCATTAGTTGGTGGATGTTAAACTGGATTTCCTATATCTGCTAGCATTAGTTGGTGGATGTTAAAATGGGTTTCCGAAATCTGCGAGCATTAGTTGGTGGATGTTAAAATGGGTTTCCGAAATCTGCGAGCATTAGTTGGTGGATGTTAAACTGGGTTTCCTATATCTGCGAGCATTAGTTGGTGGATGTTAAACTGGGTTTCCAGTATCTACTAGCATTAGTTGATGGATGTTAAACTGGATTTCCTATATCTGCTGTCATTAGTTGGTGGATGTTAAACTGGGTTTCCTGTATCTGCGAGCATTAGTTGGTGGATGTTAAACTGGGTTTCCAGTATCTACTAGCATTAGTTGGTGGATGTTAAACTGGGTTTCCTACATCTGCTAGCATTAGTTGTTTGACGTTAAACTGGGTTTCCTAGATCTGCTAGCATTAGTTGTTGGACGTTAAACTGGGTTTCCTATATCTGCCAGCATTAGTTGGTGGATGTTAAACTGGGTTTCCTACATCTACTAACATTAGTTGGTGGATGTTAAACTGGGTTTCCTAGATCTGCTAGCATCAGTTGGTGGATGTTAAACTGGGTTTCCTAGATCTGCCAGCATTAGTTGTTGGACGTTAAACTGGGTTTCCTAGATCTGCTAGCATTAGTTGGTGGATGTTAAACTGGGTTTCCTATATCTGCGAGCATTAGTTGGTGGATGTTAAACTGGGTTTCCTACATCTGCTAACATTAATTGGTGGACGTTAAACTGGGTTTCCTATATCTGCTAGCATTAGTTGGTGGACGTTAAACTGGGTTTCCTATATCTGCTAGCATTAGTTGGTGGACGTTAAACTGGGTTTCCTAGATCTGCTAGCATTAGTTGGTGGATGTTAAACTGGGTTTCCTATATCTGCGAGCATTAGTTGGTGGATGTTAAACCGGGTTTCCTACATCTGCTAACATTAATTGGTGGACGTTAAACTGGGTTTCCTACATCTGCCAGCATTAGTTGGTGGAGGTTAAACTGCGTTTCCTGTATCTGCTATCATTAGTTGTTGGACGTTAAACTGGGTTTCCTAGATCTGCTAGCATTAGTTGTTGGACGTTAAACTGGGTTTCCTATATCTGCTCGCATTAGTTGGTGGATGTTAAACTGGGTTTCCTAGATCTGCTAGCATTAGTTGGTGGATGTTAAACTACCCTTCCTATATCTGCTAACATTAATTGGTGGACGTTAAACTGCGTTTCCTACATCTGCTAGCATTAGTTGGTGGATGTTAAACTGGGTTTCCTATGTCTGCGAGCATTAGTTGGTGGATGTTAAACCGGGTTTCCTACATCTGCTAACATTAATTGGTGGACGTTAAACTGGGTTTCCTGCATCTGCCAGCATTAGTTGGTGGAGGTTAAACTGCATTTCCTGTATCTGCTATCATTAGTTGTTGGACGTTAAACTGGGTTTCCTATATCTGCTCGCATTAGTTGGTGGATGTTAAACTGGGTTTCCTAGATCTGCTAGCATTAGTTGGTGGATGTTAAACTGGGTTTCCTATATCTGCTAACATTAATTGGTGGACGTTAAACTGCGTTTCCTACATCTGCTAGCATTAGTTGGTGGATGTTAAACTGGGTTTCCTATATCTGCGAGCATTAGTTGGTGGATGTTAAACTGGGTTTCCTACATCTGCTAACATTAATTGGTGGACGTTAAACTGCGTTTCCTACATCTGCTAGCATTAGTTGGTGGACGTTAAACTGCGTTTCCTACATCTGCTAGCATTAGTTGGTGGATGTTAAACTGGGTTTCCTATATCTGCTAGCATTAGTTGGTGGATGTTAAACTGGGTTTCCTACATCTGCTAACATTAATTGGTGGACGTTAAACTGCGTTTCCTACATCTGCTAGCATTAGGTGGTGGATGTTAAACTGGGTTTCCTACATCTGCTAACATTAATTGGTGGATGTTAAACTGGGTTTCCAGTATCTACTAGCATTAGTTGATGGATGTTAAACTGGATTTCCTATATCTGCTGTCATTAGTTGGTGGATGTTAAACTGGGTTTCCTGTATCTGCGAGCATTAGTTGGTGGATGTTAAACTGGGTTTCCGAAATCTGCGAGCATTAGTTGGTGGATGTTAAACTGGGTTTCCGAAATCTGCGAGCATTAGTTGGTGGATGTTAAACTGGGTTTCCTATATCTGCGAGCATTAGTTGGTGGATGTTAAACTGGGTTTCCGAAATCTGCGAGCATTAGTTGGTGGATGTTAAACTGGGTTTCCTATATCTGCGAGCATTAGTTGGTGGATGTTAAACTGGGTTTCCTGTATCGACTAGCATTAGTTGGTGGATGTTAAACTGGGTTTCCGAAATCTGCTAGCATTAGTTGGTGGATGTTAAAATGGGTTTCCGAAATCTGCGAGCATTAGTTGGTGGATGTTAAAATGGGTTTCCGAAATCTGCGAGCATTAGTTGGTGGATGTTAAAATGGGTTTCCGAAATCTGCGAGCATTAGTTGGTGGATGTTAAACTGGGTTTCCTATATCTGCGAGCATTAGTTGGTGGATGTTAAACTGGGTTTCCGAAATCTGCTAGCATTAGTTGGTGGATGTTAAACTGGGTTTCCTATATCTGCGAGCATTAGTTGGTGGATGTTAAACTGGGTTTCCGAAATCTGCGAGCATTAGTTGGTGGATGTTAAACTGGGTTTCCGAAATCTGCGAGCATTAGTTGGTGGATGTTAAACTGGGTTTCCTATATCTGCGAGCATTAGTTGGTGGATGTTAAACTGGGTTTCCGAAATCTGCGAGCATTAGTTGGTGGATGTTAAACTGGGTTTCCTGTATCGACTAGCATTAGTTGGTGGATGTTAAACTGGGTTTCCAGTATCTACTAGCATTAGTTGGTGGATGTTAAACTGGGTTTCCGAAAACTGCTAGCATTAGTTGGTGGATGTTAAACTGGATTTCCTATATCTGCTAGCATTAGTTGGTGGATGTTAAAATGGGTTTCCGAAATCTGCGAGCATTAGTTGGTGGATGTTAAAATGGGTTTCCGAAATCTGCGAGCATTAGTTGGTGGATGTTAAACTGGGTTTCCTATATCTGCGAGCATTAGTTGGTGGATGTTAAACTGGGTTTCCAGTATCTACTAGCATTAGTTGATGGATGTTAAACTGGATTTCCTATATCTGCTGTCATTAGTTGGTGGATGTTAAACTGGGTTTCCTGTATCTGCGAGCATTAGTTGGTGGATGTTAAACTGGGTTTCCAGTATCTACTAGCATTAGTTGGTGGATGTTAAACTGGGTTTCCTACATCTGCTAGCATTAGTTGTTGGACGTTAAACTGGGTTTCCTAGATCTGCTAGCATTAGTTGTTGGACGTTAAACTGGGTTTCCTATATCTGCCAGCATTAGTTGGTGGATGTTAAACTGGGTTTCCTACATCTACTAACATTAGTTGGTGGATGTTAAACTGGGTTTCCTAGATCTGCTAGCATCAGTTGGTGGATGTTAAACTGGGTTTCCTAGATCTGCCAGCATTAGTTGTTGGACGTTAAACTGGGTTTCCTAGATCTGCTAGCATTAGTTGGTGGATGTTAAACTGGGTTTCCTATATCTGCGAGCATTAGTTGGTGGATGTTAAACTGGGTTTCCTACATCTGCTAACATTAATTGGTGGACGTTAAACTGGGTTTCCTATATCTGCTAGCATTAGTTGGTGGACGTTAAACTGGGTTTCCTATATCTGATAGCATTAGTTGGTGGACGTTAAACTGGGTTTCCTAGATCTGCTAGCATTAGTTGGTGGATGTTAAACTGGGTTTCCTATATCTGCGAGCATTAGTTGGTGGATGTTAAACCGGGTTTCCTACATCTGCTAACATTAATTGGTGGACGTTAAACTGGGTTTCCTACATCTGCCAGCATTAGTTGGTGGAGGTTAAACTGCGTTTCCTGTATCTGCTATCATTAGTTGTTGGACGTTAAACTGGGTTTCCTAGATCTGCTAGCATTAGTTGTTGGACGTTAAACTGGGTTTCCTATATCTGCTCGCATTAGTTGGTGGATGTTAAACTGGGTTTCCTAGATCTGCTAGCATTAGTTGGTGGATGTTAAACTACCCTTCCTATATCTGCTAACATTAATTGGTGGACGTTAAACTGCGTTTCCTACATCTGCTAGCATTAGTTGGTGGATGTTAAACTGGGTTTCCTATATCTGCGAGCATTAGTTGGAGGATGTTAAACCGGGTTTCCTACATCTGCTAACATTAATTGGTGGACGTTAAACTGGGTTTCCTGCATCTGCCAGCATTAGTTGGTGGAGGTTAAACTGCATTTCCTGTATCTGCTATCATTAGTTGTTGGACGTTAAACTGGGTTTCCTATATCTGCTCGCATTAGTTGGTGGATGTTAAACTGGGTTTCCTAGATCTGCTAGCATTAGTTGGTGGATGTTAAACTGGGTTTCCTATATCTGCTAACATTAATTGGTGGACGTTAAACTGCGTTTCCTACATCTGCTAGCATTAGTTGGTGGATGTTAAACTGGGTTTCCTATATCTGCGAGCATTAGTTGGTGGATGTTAAACTGGGTTTCCTACATCTGCTAACATTAATTGGTGGACGTTAAACTGCGTTTCCTACATCTGCTAGCATTAGTTGGTGGACGTTAAACTGCGTTTCCTGCATCTGCTAGCATTAGTTGGTGGATGTTAAACTGGGTTTCCTATATCTGCTAGCATTAGTTGGTGGATGTTAAACTGGGTTTCCTACATCTGCTAACATTAATTGGTGGACGTTAAACTGCGTTTCCTACATCTGCTAGCATTAGTTGGTGGATGTTAAACTGGGTTTCCTACATCTGCTAACATTAATTGGTGGACGTTAAACTGCGTTTCCTACATCTGCTAGCATTAGTTGGTGGATGTCAAAATGGGTTTCCTAGATCTGCTAGCATTAGTTGTTGGACGTTAAACTGGGTTTCCTATATCTGCTATCATTAGTTGATGGATGTAAAAATGGGTTTCCTACATCTGCTAGCATTAGTTGGTGGATGTAAAAATGGGTTTCCTAGATCTGCTAGCATTAGTTGTTGGACGTTAAACTGGGTTTCCTATATCTGCTAGCATTAGTTGATGGATGTTAAACTGGGTTTCCTATATCTGCTCGCATTAGTTGGTGGATGTTAACCTGGGTTTCCTAGATCTGCTAGCATTAGTTGGTGGATGTTAAACTGGGTTTCCTACATCTGCTAACATTAATTGGTGGACGTTAAACTGGGTTTCCTACATCTGCTAGCATTAGTTGGTGGATGTAAAAATGGGTTTCCTAGATCTGCTAGCATTAGTTGGTGGATGTTAAACTGGGTTTCCTACATCTGCTAACATTAATTGGTGGATGTTAAACTGGGTTTCCTATATCTGCTGGCATTAGTTGGTGGATGTTAAACTGGGTTTCCTAGATCTGCTAGCATTAGTTGTTGGACGTTAAACTGGGTTTCCTATGTCTGCGAGCATTAGTTGGTGGATGTTAAACTGGGTTTCCTTTATCTGCGAGCATTAGTTGTTGGACGTTAAACTGGGTTTCCTAGATCTGCTAGCATTAGTTGTTGGACGTTAAACTGGGTTTCCTATATCTGCTAGCATTAGTTGGTGGATGTTAAACTGGGTTTCCTATATCTGCGAGCATTAGTTGGTGGATGTTAAACTGGGTTTCCTACATCTGCTAACATTAATTGGTGGACGTTAAACTGGGTTTCCTATATCTGCTAGCATTAGTTGGTGGACGTTAAACGGGGTTTCCTATATCTGCTAGCATTAGTTGGTGGACGTTAAACTGGGTTTCCTAGATCTGCTAGCATTAGTTGGTGGATGTTAAACTGGGTTTCCTATATCTGCGAGCATTAGTTGGTGGATGTTAAACCGGGTTTCCTACATCTGCTAACATTAATTGGTGGACGTTAAACTGGGTTTCCTACATCTGCCAGCATTAGTTGGTGGAGGTTAAACTGCGTTTCCTGTATCTGCTATCATTAGTTGTTGGACGTTAAACTGGGTTTCCTAGATCTGCTAGCATTAGTTGTTGGACGTTAAACTGGGTTTCCTATATCTGCTCGCATTAGTTGGTGGATGTTAAACTGGGTTTCCTAGATCTGCTAGCATTAGTTGGTGGATGTTAAACTACCCTTCCTATATCTGCTAACATTAATTGGTGGACGTTAAACTGCGTTTCCTACATCTGCTAGCATTAGTTGGTGGATGTTAAACTGGGTTTCCTATATCTGCGAGCATTAGTTGGTGGATGTTAAACCGGGTTTCCTACATCTGCTAACATTAATTGGTGGACGTTAAACTGGATTTCCTACATCTGCCAGCATTAGTTGGTGGAGGTTAAACTGCGTTTCCTGTATCTGCTATCATTAGTTGTTGGACGTTAAACTGGGTTTCCTATATCTGCTCGCATTAGTTGGTGGATGTTAAACTGGGTTTCCTAGATCTGCTAGCATTAGTTGGTGGATGTTAACCTGGGTTTCCTATATCTGCTAACATTAATTGGTGGACGTTAAACTGCGTTTCCTACATCTGCTAGCATTAGTTGGTGGATGTTAAACTGGGTTTCCTATATCTGCGAGCATTAGTTGATGGATGTTAAACTGTGTTTCCTACATCTGCTAACATTAATTGGTGGACGTTAAACTGCGTTTCCTACATCTGCTAGCATTAGTTGGTGGACGTTAAACTGCGTTTCCTACATCTGCTAGCATTAGTTGGTGGACGTTAAACTGGGTTTCCTATATCTGCTAGCATTAGTTGATGGATGTTAAACTGGGTTTCCTATATCTGCTCGCATTAGTTGGTGGATGTTAAACTGGGTTTCCTACATCTGCTAACATTAATTGGTGGACGTTAAACTGCGTTTCCTACATCTGCTAGCATTAGTTGGTGGACGTTAAACTGCGTTTCCTACATCTGCTAGCATTAGTTGGTGGATGTTAAACTGGGTTTCCTATATATGCTAGCATTAGTTGGTGGATGTTAAACTGGGTTTCCTACATCTGCTAACATTAATTGGTGGACGTTAAACTGCGTTTCCTACATCTGCTAGCATTAGTTGGTGGATGTTAAACTGGGTTTCCTACATCTGCTAACATTAATTGGTGGACGTTAAACTGCGTTTCCTACATCTGCTAGCATTAGTTGGTGGATGTCAAAATGGGTTTCCTAGATCTGCTAGCATTAGTTGTTGGACGTTAAACTGGGTTTCCTATATCTGCTATCATTAGTTGATGGATGTAAAAATGGGTTTCCTACATCTGCTAGCATTAGTTGGTGGATGTAAAAATGGGTTTCCTAGATCTGCTAGCATTAGTTGTCGGACGTTAAACTGGGTTTCCTATATCTGCTAGCATTAGTTGATGGATGTTAAACTGGGTTTCCTATATCTGCTAGCATTAGTTGGTGGATGTTAAACTGGGTTTCCTATATCTGCTAGCATTAGTTGGTGGATGTTAAACTGGGTTTCCTATATCTGCTAGCATTAGTTGATGGATGTTAAACTGGGTTTCCTATATCTGCTAGCATTAGTTGGTGGACGTTAAACTGCGTTTCCTACATCTGCTAGCATTAGTTGGTGGATGTTAAACTGGGTTTCCTATATCTGCTAGCATTAGTTGGTGGATGTTAAACTGGGTTTCCTACATCTGCTAACATTAATTGGTGGACGTTAAACTGCGTTTCCTACATCTGCTAGCATTAGTTGGTGGATGTTAAACTGGGTTTCCTACATCTGCTAACATTAATTGGTGGACGTTAAACTGCGTTTCCTACATCTGCTAGCATTAGTTGGTGGATGTCAAAATGGGTTTCCTAGATCTGCTAGCATTAGTTGTTGGACGTTAAACTGGGTTTCCTATATCTGCTATCATTAGTTGATGGATGTAAAAATGGGTTTCCTACATCTGCTAGCATTAGTTGGTGGATGTAAAAATGGGTTTCCTAGATCTGCTAGCATTAGTTGTCGGACGTTAAACTGGGTTTCCTATATCTGCTAGCATTAGTTGATGGATGTTAAACTGGGTTTCCTATATCTGCTCACATTAGTTGGTGGATGTTAACCTGGGTTTCCTAGATCTGGTAGCATTAGTTGGTGGATGTTAAACTGGGTTTCCTACATCTGCTAGCATTAGTTGGTGGATGTAAAAATGGGTTTCCTAGATCTGCTAGCATTAGTTGGTGGATGTTAAACTGGGTTTCCTACATCTGCTAACATTAATTGGTGGATGTTAAACTGGGTTTCCTATATCTGCTGGCATTAGTTGGTGGATGTTAAACTGGGTTTCCTAGATCTGCTAACATTAATTGGTGGACGTTAAACTGGGTTTCCTACATCTGCTAGCATTAGTTGGTGGATGTAAAAATGGGTTTCCTATATCTGCTAGCATTAGTTGGTGGATGTTAAACTGGGTTTCCTAGATCTGCTAGCATTAGTTGGTGGATGTTAAAATGGGTTTCCTAGATCTGCTAGCATTAGTTGGTGGATGTTAAACTGGGTTTCCTACATCTGCTAACATTAATTGGTGGATGTTAAACTGGGTTTCCTATATCTGCTGGCATTAGTTGGTGGATGTTAAACTGGGTTTCCTAGATCTGCTAGCATTAGTTGTTGGACGTTAAACTGGGTTTCCTATATCTGCGAGCATTAGTTGGTGGATGTTAAACTTGGTTTCCTTTATCTGCGAGCATTAGTTGTTGGACGTTAAACTGGGTTTCCTAGATCTGCTAGCATTAGTTGTTGGACGTTAAACTGGGTTTCCTATATCTGCTAGCATTAGTTGGTGGATGTTAAACTGGGTTTCCTATATCTGCGAGCATTAGTTGGTGGATGTTAAACTGGGTTTCCTACATCTGCTAACATTAATTGGTGGACGTTAAACTGGGTTTCGTAGATCTGCTAGCATTAGTTGTTGGACGTTAAACTGGGTTTCCTAGATCTGCTAGCATTAGTTGTTGGACGTTAAACTGGGTTTCCTAGATCTGCTAGCATTAGTTGTTGGACGTTAAACTGGGTTTCCTATATCTGCTAGCATTAGTTGGTGGATGTTAAACTGGGTTTCCTATATCTGCCAGCATTAGTTGGTGGAGGTTAAACTGGGTTTCCTACATCTGCTAGCATTAGTTGGTGGATGTTAAACTGGGTTTCCTATATCTGCCAGCATTAGTTGGTGGATGTTAAACTGGGTGTCCTGTATTTTTGTTGCTCATCTCACATAAAGGTGCATACAGTGTCATACAGTTAACTTTGCCTGGACATAGAAACACAATGATGTTTGAAATTATAGTCAAAGAAAATTGACATAAAATATAAATTACACATAAAGAAGACCACGTGTATCAAGCGTAAGTCCCAGAAAACAATTTTTTTTTTTTACTGGTGTTGGTTAAAGTGTTATTAGCTTTAAGATTCATGAATGAGATTCGTAAATGGAATTATGTATGATATGAATAATATTATATATATCAAGAACAATAATATGAAAACGTGTTCCGGTATTTGCAAAATTATTTTGCTGATACGCACGGAACATCAATTGTGTTTTCTGAACGAACTTTAGGATATTGCTTGTATATCATGCGCAGTCATCAGCAATGTTCACTAGTATTTCACAAATGCACAAATTATGAAATAGAAAGCAATTCAGAAGTCAGAACTAAAGGTATATTCATCATAGAAAATGAAAGCACAGTTACTAGACATGGAGGTACATTGGGAAATAAATCTGTGGGAAGCCAAGCTATATAAATCTTGTACTGTAAAGGAAAATTGAGGCTTATGATCTCGGCATGAAAGCAGGTGGGAATGGAGAGCAATACATTGCAGTTATGGAAATCGAAAGACCAGATCTTCTGAGAAGTTTGATGAGTAGAAACGCAGCATCCGGAGGGATTATAACAAGAGAATGAGGGAGAGGTGATCAGCTGGCTGGAGACCAAACACAAAGACAGTGGAAGACAAAGAGCCGTGTAACCAGTCTGCGGTAAGCAACGAGCACTGCATCACCAATCAGGAATCTGGTCCAGCAATTCCGACAAAGCCTGACATTTAAGGGAGTGAAGGAGAACCTTAAATTCAGCTCCAGCAAGCAAACAATACCACTGGTCGCGTATGGTTTGCGCACAATGACCTGGAAACTATTTGACAGTGTCGATTCGAAAACAGAGATCGATGTGCGGAAAAGTGAAAGAAAGGATATATTAATTGCACTGACCTTTTTGGCTGGTATCCAAAAGTTGCACTGGCCTGTCGTTGAGGGCAACAAAAAAACAGAACTTTGAGAGTTTGTGTCATTTACCTGATCAGTTTAGGAATATGCACGGTACGTAGTAAATTTCTATAGGGATAATCCATGTGAGATCTTTCAGAATGGGAAGCCAAATTAATTGTTAGCTCCGCCACCAAAGGTGGATGGAGGTTATGTTTTCACCCCTGTCTGTCTGTCTGTTTTTGTCCGTTTGTGAACAAAATATCTCAAAAAGTTGTGGACGGATTCGGACAAAATTTGGCAGAGATGTAGCGAATGTGACAAGGACGAAATGATTCTATTTTGGTGAAGATCCGGATTCGGATCCGGCTAGTGGAATTATTAAAGTGATTCTTCACCATTGGGAGAAAGGGCCAAAAACGATACATAGCAGGATATCTCAAAAAGTTATGGATGGATTTGGATGAAACTTGTTGGGCAGGTTGTGTGTGTGACAAGAAAGAATTGATTCAATTTTGGTGAAGATCCGGATCCGGATTCAGCTAGTTACCTCCACCACCAAAGGTGGATGGAGGTTATGTTTTCACCCCTGTCTGTCTGTCTGTCTGTCCGTTTGTGAACAAAATATCTCAAAAAGTTGTGGACGGATTCGGACGAAATTTACAGAGATGTAGCGTATGTGACAAGGACAAAATGATTAGATTTTGGTGAAGATCCGGATTCGGATCCGGCTACCAGAATTTTTAAAGTGATTCTTCACCTTTGGGAGATCGGGCCAAAAACTATACATAGCAGGATATCTCAAAAAGTTGTGGACGGATTTCGACGAAACTTGGTGAACCGGTTGGGTGTCTGACAAGGACAAATATTTTCGATTTTGGTGAAGATCTGAATATGGATTCGGATATGAGGATTATTAAAATTGTAAAGTGATTCTTCACCATTGGGAGATGGGGCCAAAAACCAACATATAGCAGGATAGATATCTCAAAAAAGTTATGGATGGATTTGGACGAAATTTGTTGAACAGGTTGTGTGTGTAACAAGGAAAAATTGATTCAATTTTGGTGAATATCCGGATCCAGATCCGGCTAGTAGAGTTTTTAAAGTGATTCTTCACCATTGAGTGATATGGTCAAAAATGATATACAGCAGGATATCTCAAAAAGTTGCCGACGGATTTTGACGAAACTTGGTGGAGAGGTTGTGTGTGTGAAAAGGACTAATCGTTTCGATTTTGGTGAAGATATGAATATGGATTCGGCTACAAGGATTATTTAATTGTTAAATGATTCTTCACCATTGAGATATCGGGTGAAAAGCGATATATAACATGATTTTTTTTTAAAGTTATGGACGAATTATGAATAAACTTGGTGGATGAGTTGGGTAGGTGACAAAAATAAGCCGATTAGATTTTGGTTCAGGTCCGAATCCAGATCCGGCCTATCAGTGGGATACAAAACGTAAACTGTTCAGTGTTCACCAGGTGGAGGTCTCTACTCTATGCTCTCTACTGAGTGCCGTTCTAGTATAATTCTTAAGTGATTCTTCACCATTGAGTGATATGGCCAACCAGGCGGAGGTATGCTCTCCACCGAGTACAATTCTAGTTCACCATGGTTTTGTAGGTCCATTCGGTACAAAATAATCAAACCTAACAAATCAACCAATTTATCCTCATCTCCAATTCACTTTAATTGTATAATTCTTCAAAACAAGAGCAAGAGACGGAGAGACGCTTCACCATCCTTCACACTGCAGTTATCATATTATTCACACCATTCGGTTAAGAAAATGAATTGTTGTCCTTTTTCCATCGACGTACACCAACTCTTGTGATACACAGTGTATTCTATGTTGTTGTTACTAAAAAAAAGAACCTGCTATGAGCATGCCAGTTGTGTGAGCCATGGTTCATTTCTGAGAAAGGAAAAGTTGTGCTTGTCATCATTTTTGGCAATATGGTATAACTTTCAGACATCTTCTCTTCAATATATAATTTTTTGTTAATAAGAAAGTATTCTCATTTAGTATATGAAGACCACTCCTTTTTGCATCTTCAGATGCATAGGGCTGCCGAAGCAATTTCTAGGCTATTGGGCACAATCCTGGACGGGTGGCCACTCCGACGCACTAATTTAGCATATACTGCACAATAATTTCAAATCTCCATTTTGATTTAAATGTATGCAAAAAAGTGAGCAAGGAGGTTTTCAGAGTATCAGAAAGTAGATTCTAAAGTTGTAAAACAACAGACTACGGTCATAGAAGTGAACCCTGTGGTATGTCCCACTACTTACATCCTCCTATTATGTAACACTAGCAACAGTACCCACCCTACGTGTGGGGCTTCAATTGGGAGGCCCAAATGAAAAGGTAAAATATCAGAAATTGAAGGCTTTTTTATTTTAAACGATTCATATAAACATCCGTTGAATCATATCACACGCAAATCATCAAAATCTAAACAGTACATGGCTAAACAGTACATGGACGATCACGTACCACGTACGTCTCGCTCGCTCTCATGTTGTCCCGATAATGATCCTTCCGCAGGTTCACCGACGGAAACCTTGTTATGACTTTTACTTCCTCTAGACAGTCAAGTTCGCTCATCTTTTCGGTGCACCGGCACGACCCGAGAACGGCCCGTGCAGGGGCTGATCCGAGGATCTCATCAAACCGTCCGATCGGTAGTAGCGACGGGCGGTGTGTACAAATGGCAGGGACTTAATCAGCGAGGTGATGACTCACGCTTACTGGGAATTCCTCGTTCGTGGGACACTGTCTCAAGCCCCAGTCCCCATCATGGATGGGCCTCAGCGGTTTACCTGAGCCTGACGGCGAAGGGCAAGGTACACACTGGCCCCTCCAGTGTAGCGCGCGTGCGACCCCGGATATCGAAGGGCATTAAACGTTCATTAAACATTAAACGTTCATTAAAGGATTACGAAACGAAAAACATTACGAAATTACGTTCACACCGTCACGTCAAACACTACCGTGAACACATACATCGTCACAATGAGAACATTGTCACAATGAACGTTATGCGAACGCAAATGTTATGCGGGAGTCAAAACCTGAGAATGCTGGAGACCAAAGCTGAAATTGGGAAAACTAAATAGCCTATTTTACTCCCAGGGGTCCCAGGATTACCCACCGAAAATATCTTTGCGATCAGTTCAGCAGTTTTTACGGTACCATCGAACAGACAGACGGACATTTGGTTAATTATAGTAAGATAATAATCTAAACAAATGTAGAAACTAACATGTGAAGAAATGTAAGTTGAAAAACAAAAAAGGTTTCTATATACCACTTCTAAGGTTGATGCCCTCAACAAAAGGATGCACCCTTTCAGCTGCCTACTATGGAGAACTCCCTCTCTCTCTTGGAGTAAAAGAACCACCTTTAGAGCAGGGGTTTGCCTTTTTCAGGCACCGTGGTCCCCTTTTTGAAGAAATGTTTTATGGCCGGATGCCCTTCCTGCCACAGACCCTGTTGGTCACCTCTTGCTACACACAGGGAATTACCAGTGAACTGGTACTCAATTCACCAACCTCGAAAGGATGACAGGCTGAGTCAACCCCCCTGGTGTTAATTCAGCAATCAACCCGGATTCGAACCCAGGATCCGAGGATCCCAAGCCGGCACCCTAACCGCTAAGCCAACACCAGGCTATCCTCTCTCTTGGAGTCCACAAAAATATTCCCCCTCAAAATCTTTCTCCTTTAAAATATATGAACTTGAACTGAACTTGAATGATTGAGCAAGAGATATGTGGCTTTTGCGAATTCCTTTGAACAGGCTTCAGATATCCTACCTCTTTGAAACTCTTCAAACATCAACATAATTTCTAGATCCGTTCATATAAGTAGCTCAAGTTTTACTTTTGTCGTTTCTGAAGCTGCTTCCCAAGGTAGTCCAGGTAATGTGAAGGAGTAGACAAGACATGATCTAATATTCTAATTCATATTAATTCATGTGAAACGTTAGTCAGGTTCACAATGTTTTTTCGTTCAAAATTTTTGGAGATTAGCAAAACTATACATTTTTGGGATATTCAGAGCATGAGGAATCCAAAAATTAATGTTGGCATTTGCGTAAACACCTTTGCGAAAATGACCCTAAGGACAGTGATGAAGATGTGTAAAAGCATATTCCTGAACGGTATAGACCTCGTAGATCCTGTGTATAGGACTTATAGTTCAATTTGATACGAACAAGGCTGCTTTCTTGCTTTATAAACCCATACCTATAACTTCAAAGGACTTGCAATATCATGCATTATGTAATACAGTTTTATCACAAATATAAAGACAATGGTTTTCAATTACCTTTGTTTGTTGCTTTTCTATAATCTTGAGCACTATTTTGAGGCCTTTATTGGATTCCTTGAACCAGAAAACATAGGATTAGCATGTTTAATTAAGTTTCTAAGTTGACTAGAAGCCGGGATAGCGCAAAATATGTATTTTATGGCGGCCATTTTGAAAATCCAAAATCTGTGTCTGTGCAAATGCCAACATTGATTTTCGGATTCTCCATGCTCTGATGATTCCAAAAATGTATAGGTTTGCTAATCTCCCAAATTTTGTAAGACATTATATTTGTTACATAGTGAACCTGACTACGTTGCCGATTTTGTTTTTGTATGGGGGTTTCTGGATTGGAAGAACATTTTTGAAGTAATCTTTTATTTAAAAATGTTTTTTATCAAACTTTTATGAAACACACTTCCCGAGTTGGCATATTGTTATTTTGTATGCAGTCTGTGACTGCTGGTTTCATCATTGCTGGGAGCGCAGCTGTGCCGATGATGCAGTGCACCCTCTTTCCAGTAAGCTGGTATTTATTTTGATGGCCTTGGAATAAGGCAACATTATATAATAATAATAATAATAATAATAGTAATAATAACATAAAACAATACAATAACATATTTTGCCACATTTTCACTTTATATATATATTATATGATATGATATGGCTCATTTTCACTCAATTAATAAATACGTATTGTAAAATGCAATATAATCTTAACACAATGGGGACTGGAGGGATAGCCTAGAGGGATGCACACTCTTCTGTGACCTCTTTCGCCTGGGTTTCAATCTTGACACACCTAAAAACTCTCATCCTGGTGTCTTGCTGGCAGGGCGAGGCATCAGTGCTTGTACTATTCCTCGGATTAACATTAAACTGGGCGTCCCATCTGCCAGCATTAGTTGGTGGATGTTAAAGATCCCATAGTGTCCATAGTGTTCATTATAAGCATAGACGAGCTAGTCCCAGCATCCAGGCCAAATTCCAAATAATAAAACCTATAGGGGACACTGCATTAGTGGCACAGCTGCAATCCCAGCAATGATGCAACCAGCAGCCACAGGCTGCATATTAAATAAATGAGGAACACAATGGGGAAGAGTGTTTGAGCTCATATTACCAACAGAAGCTACAGAAAACAAATATACAGTCACGTGAAAAAGTAATTTCACCCCATGTAAAGTTTTGACTTTTTCAACAAATTTCAACATACAGCTATTTGATCTTCATTTCAACAATATTGATAGATAAAGGTGATATAATATAACAAATATCATGAAATATTTACATTTTGTAGTCCATTGTATAATTTAAATAAACATAAATGCAAATTTCGCATATGGAAAAAGTAAGTACACCCCGACATTTATCACTACTTCAAATACCTAAAATTAGAATCAGGTGCACCAGCTCAGGTGCAAATGATTAGAACATCGTTAGAGAGGATCTTGGAGGAACCTGTCTTATTTAAACCTCAGACATTTCGTTTTGTTTGCTCTTTGTTGTTGAAGTGTGGGGCGTCACCATGCCTAGATCAAAAGAGCTCTCCGACGCCTTCAGAAAGAAGGTTATAGATGCCTACGAGTCTGGGAAGGGATTTAAAAAGATCTCCAAACAATTTGAAATCAATCATTCGACTGTCCGGAAGATCATCTACAAGTGGAGAAGATTCCAAACAACTGCCAACGTGTTCAGGCCAGGCCAGCCCAGCAAGTTCAGCCCGAGAGCAGACCGCAAGATGCTGAAAGAAGTCTCTAAGAACCCAAGAATGTCATCACGGGACGTACAGGTAGCTCTTGCCACTGTTGATTTCAAAGTGCATGAGTCTACCATTAGAAAGAGGCTGCACAAGACATGATCTAATACATGGGAGGTGTGCCAGGATCTACATGGGAGGTGTGCCAGGAGGAAACCTTTGCTGTCCAGACAGAACATCAGGGCAAGACTAAAGTTTGCCAGTGAACACCGAGGCAAAGACCAGCACTTCTGGAACAATGTGCTCTGGACAGATGAGTCAAAGGTAGAGCTATTTGGCCACAGTACCAGAAGACATGTTTGGCGAAAATCAAAGACAGCATTTGACCACAAGAACCTGATACCAACTGTAAAGCATGGTGGTGGAAATATTATGGTTTGGGGCAGCTTTGCTGTATCAGGGCCTGGGCAGCTCACCATCGTATAATCCACTATGAATTCTTCATTGTACCAGAGGGTGCTTGAGGATAGTGTGAGGCCATCTGTCGGAAAGTTGAAGCTCAACCGAAGGTGGACCTTGCAACATGACAATGACCCTAAACATACCAGTAAATCCACCAAGGAATGGCTGAAAAGAAAGAAATGGAGGGTTCTGGAATGGCCAAGTCAAAGCCGGATCAAAATCCCATCGAGATGTTGTGTGGGGATTTGAAACGAGCTGTGCATGCAAGAAACCCCTCAAGCATCGCACAGCTGAAAGAATTCTGCATGGAGGAGTGGGCAAAAATTTCTCCCAGTCGATGTCAGAGACTGGTAGACAGTTATAAGAAACGCCTACTTGAGGTTGTTTCTGCCAAAGGTGGCAATACCACCTATTAGAGCCAAGGGTGTACTTACTTTTTCCACATGCGAAATTTGCATTTATGTTTATTTAAATTATACAATGGACTACAAAATGTAAATGTTTCATGATATTTGTTATATTATATCACCTTTATCTATCAATATTGTTGAAATGAAGATCAAATAGCTGTATGTTGAAATATGTTGAAAAAGTGAAAACTTTACATGGGGTGTACTTACTTTTTCACGTGACTGTGTATATATATATAAGCCTGGCGTTGGCTTAGCGGTTAGGGTGCCGGCTTGGGATCCTAGGATCCTGGGTTCGAATCCCGGTCGATCGCTGAATTAACGCCAGGGGGGTTGACTCGGCCTGTCATCCTTCCGAGGTCGGCAAATTGAGTACCAGCTTGCTGGGATGAATGATCACGGTGTGCACCCAGATTCAAAATAGGCACACTGTATCCCCGCGCATCGAAGAGCGCGACCAAGGGCTGGCGTCAGGAAGGGCATCCGGCCATAAAAACATTGCCTCAAACAGGGAACCATGATTGTCATGGGGCCCGCAAGGCTAACCCCAGCTCTAGCAGGGAAAAATGGCCTTAAAACGATCATTCATTCATTCATAGTGTTGCGGATATGAGGATTGCATTTTTTTGATTGTGTTGTATTATATTGGAAATGGTGATGAATATTGTTTGAATATGGCCCCTCCTGCCTCCAGAGTTGTGTAAAGGTAAAAAGGGCGTCCCGGTAGTTATTCCATGAAACACCACATTGAAGGACACGATAAAACCCTTGTTCAGTAGCTTATATCTTATTATGTGTTTTAGAGTAAGGCCTTGTCTTCCATTAGAATGACACTCCATTGCACCGAATCAATTAAGAATAGCTCCCCTTCAATCATTCCATTTCCCAGCCAAACTCTCCATCTGTGGGTAAAGCAGTTCACAAGCGTGGGATGCACGCCCTCTCATTTCGCTGCGATAGTGAATATGTGCTCCGTGCTCTGTTTGAACAGGAGGGGCGGGGTCGCCAGGGAGAGGCAAGCCCAGGGCACGCCACGAAGGGTGGGGCTGTTCAGCCCCATGCCCAAGTAAGGAAACAAGCCCGTGGCTCGCCACGAGGGGCGTGCCGTTGGCGCCATGCCCAAATAAGGAGACAAGCCCGTGGGATTACCATACAAGGTCACGAAACAGAGCACAGGGGGGAGGGCGGTACCAAAACCGAGGGGGGCGTGTCAGACCCGCGCTGAAGGTTTGGAGAGAAGGGTGCGACGATCGCTGGGACAAGCTACACCAGAGATACGGCAGATGAGTCCAGGTGCGTAAGAGGGTTGGCAGTCCACCGGGAGAGAGTTCAGAGTTGCACCGGAGTTGCGTGAGAGATACGAAAAGCCTTTGACAAAGAGCCGCTTCAACCAGCCCCGTGTCAACCCGCCGAGTGACCTTGCCGGCGTGCGCTGTAAAGCCAAATACAAGGAGCTGCCGGCTCCTCGCTTCCCGCCCGGAGTGGACCTGCTCGCTGTGCCCTGTGATCCCACCTGCTCATCCCTCCAAACGATTCCTACCCTTCCATCCATTTGCGTACATGAGTTTGTTTTGTTCGTGCTGTCCTGGGTAGTAAAATAAGTCTGTATAAGCTAGTAATTTGCACTGTAAAAAAAAAAAAAAATTTGCACTGTGTTACCTGCTTTTTCATGTCCCCTGTAAATAATCGTGACTGCTCTTTTTGCTTATGTGTGTGTAAATAATAAACCCCGTTACTCTTCTGTACGTCTTCTTATTCTTCTTCCTCTTTGCATTCGTCGTCTTAGTCTTTTCCACATTGAATAGCGGTGGCGCGATACGGCCAACGTCTGGGTGAATCGGGTTTAGTCGGGGAACAACTGTTCGGCCGCGGTACCTCCGCTCGGTAAATAACATCTAATCCGCGGACCGTAACAATTGGTGTCAGGAGTAGGATTCGAGGCCCGAACCAAATTTTTTAAAACATCTAGGAAAAAAATTTGGTCAAAATTTGGAGCTGCTGGAAATTTGTGTTGTTTTAAAGCAAAACCCGAATTTTGAAATCGCGCCATGGCTGGTCAAGGCGACGGGATGTCGGTGGGAGAGATAGACGGGGTAGAATCGACCCAGGACCTCGGGGAAATGTATATGGAGGAGGTGGTTGAGGGGGTATCAGGCGCACAAAATGGTGTCCTCGTGCACGTGGGTGTAGCGGCACCAAATTTAGCGGCGCCCGCGACCGTAGCAGCGCCGCTGGTGGATTCGAACCTTTTTATGATACAAATGAAGGCCCTTATGGAGAAGAATAGTGAGCAAATAAGGGACGAAGCGAGGGCTCAGAGTGAGCGATTGGAAGCCAAAATGGGTGAGCAAATAAGGAACGAAGCGAGGGCTCAGAGTGAGCAATTGGGGGTAATGAGGGACGAAGCGAGGGGTACCGGTGAGGGGTTAGACAACGGGATAAAAGAGGTAAAGAATGGGTTAACGGGGGTGGAAAATAGAATGGCTGCCCAGGAGAATCAGATAGAGGGGGTGAAAAATGGGTTAATGGGGTTAGAAAATAGGACGGAAGGCAAATTGCGGGAGATAGGGGAGCAATCCGCCCGAGAAATTAAACAAATGGGAGAGCAGATAGAGGAGGTAAAAATCGGGGTAGAAACCAAATTGGATGCTCAGAGGGATGAATTGGGACAGATGAGGGTGGCATCTACAAAAGAGAGGGAGGAGATGAAAGAGGAGATACGACGAGGTGTAAGTGAGGAGGTCTCGGGGGTACGCGAGGAGGTAAAGCGAGGTGAAAAGCGGATGGAGAAAGAAGTGAGGAATAATACGGCTAGGTTACAGGGGGGAATAGAGGGTCTGACGAGGGGAGTAGAACAGCTGACAGTGGGACAAAAGGAACTAGTGGACCAAGTGGAAAAGAACACGGCAATAATCGGGGGGTTAAAAGCGACACAAAAAGACATTAAGAACGAATCAATAGCGACACAGAAGGAATGTCAGATGGTACATGAGGGGTTGACGAAGAAGTTGGAAGAGGTGACAGAAGTAATGGAGACGAAGGACCGAGAGGTGAGGACGCACATAGAAACGGTTAAAGTGGCGTTAGAGGAAGAGATAGAGGGGGCGCACAGGGAGATGAAGGAGGTAAAGGAAAAATTAGAGGAGGTGGAAGAAGGGGTGAGTGAAATTAAGAAGAGACGGCGGGAAACTAAGAGAGAAATACAGGAGGAGGTAATGGAATATGTACAAGGTCGGTGCTCAAATCGTGATGGTGTGCTCACTAACCAAATAAAGAGTTTGCAGGTGGCGAAGGAGGTGCGGAGACGAGGTGCCAAGGTGAGTGGCGATATATTCGGAAATGCATATGATGTGAGGAAAGCTTCAGTCGGCTTGGGGGTTGATTTAGATCCGGGTGTCCGTGAGAGGCCGTTGGTGAAGTGTGTGACAGGTACGGTGTGCGAAGGAGGGGGTGTGCGAGAATGTCCGACTCTGGGGTGTGTGAGGAAAAAGTGCGCGCCGAGGAGTGAGTGTGCTGTCGAGAGTGAGTCGGTCGTAGCGCGTATGCGAGGGAGCACATGGAAGCGCATAGTGAGGAGTGTTACAGAGGATGTAACAAGAGAGTGTACACCTGTGGTGAGTGTTACGGAGGAAGTAACGGGAGAGTGTGCGCAAGAGGATGCGCGAGAAAGGTGTGTAACGGACGGGTGCATGGGGAAAGAGTGCGCTGTCGAAAGTAAGGAAGAATGCACACCTGTGGTGAGTGTTACAGAGGATGTAACGGGAGAGTGTGCACAAGAGTGTGCGCGAGAAAGGTGTGTAACGGACAGGTGCATGAGGAAAGAGTGCGCTGTCGAAAGTAAGGAAGAATGCACACCTGTGGTGAGTGTTACAGAGGATGTAACGGGAGAGTGTGCGCAAGAGTGTGCGCGAGAAAGGTGTGTAACGGACGGGTGCATGAGGAAAGAGTGCGCTGTCGAGAGTAAGGGTGAGTGCGCTGTCCAGAGTGGAGGCGAGAGTAGTAAGGGTGACATGGAGCGTGAGTTGGTTGTGACAGGTGAGCGAGGAAGTACACCTGGAATGGAAGGAAGCACACCTGGAATGGTAGAGCGTGTGTGGGAATGCACGCTGGAATTGGTAGTGAGACACGTGGTTGGGTGTGCGAGTGAGAGCACACCTGTGGTTGTCACAGAGGAGGTGACCGAGGAGGGGGCGCGAAGAGGTGTGTTGGTGAGGTGTGCGAACGAGTGTGTGCAAAGGTGTGAGGTGGTCAGGTGTGTGACCAAGTCTGTGAGTGGAATGGGTGTACCTGGGTGTGTAAGAGAAGGTGCAATGACCAAGAGCAGGGAGACGGCTGGATGTGTGAGCAAGGAACGGGCTGCGGGGTGTAAGCATGCAGGTGAGGCATCGACGGTAACCGGGTTAGCGGTTAGAGCGACTTATAGCCGAATCGGGCCCTCGGTGCGCGTCGGGCAGCTTCGCGTGCCGCGAGGACCAGCGGGGATCCGAACCACGGCAGGTTCGAAAGGACCGCCGTACGTGATCTACGCTGTGCCTCGCTTTGAACGGCCGCGTCCGTGCTCCACTAGGTGGAGCGGGCAGCCCGATAGGAAGGGTCGTCATGGCGACCCCCTTTTGTTGAGGCGTTCCGGCAGGTCGAGGTCGGGCCATGGGATGGCTCCATGCCGAGGTGGTGCGTGGGATCTCGGCCCGGGTAAGCGTCCTTCCCTGCACCGAATGCGGGATGTATCCAGCCGCCGGCACCAAACAACCCGCATTCATTGCTCGGCTTTACGAAGCCGGGCTTTAGAAGTGAATTGGCGCACCGAGAGGTACTAGTAAGTAGACTGTAATGATGAGGATAGTGGTCTGGACCCGAAATTAGAAAAACAAAATTTGATGATTGGCAAGGGATTGGCAGAGTGATGATTGGCAGAGGATTGGTAGTGATTGGCAAATTTTTGATTTGTTGGATTTGGACGAGCAAAATTTATAGTAAGAGATGCCCCATGTGATGGGATGGCCAATCCATCATCCCTCACAGAGGGGGGCAAAGGAGCACTAGTTATGGGGTGTATGGCAGTGTAAGCTCGCCGAGGGAGGGTTTGGATAATGTGTAGGGACCTAGAAGATGACATTAGGTAACGGTAAGGTTAGTTAGTGACAATGACACCTGTATATGTAGTGGGGACGCAGGTAGATTAGAGTGGATGATAATGACGTGGGAGCGCAATAGTTTAAAAGGGGCGACTGGGAAGCGCAAGTTTCAGAGGGGAGTAGTTAGATGAGATGATGCCGTGTGTTTGAGGATTGGAAGTGTATGGTGAACAGGTGTGATTGAACAGGTGTGATTGCACAGGTGTGCAACTGAACAGGTGTATGGAGCAGTGTATGAGTGAGTGATGGTGATAAGATAAGTATGGTGCTGACCAAATGGTCCAGGAAGGAAGGAGGGTGCAGGTGGCACCAGGTGTGAGTGCACAGGTGTGCAACAACAGGTATGAAGAACAAGTGTATGGAATAAATGGTTGTTTGGAATATATGGAGTATTGGAATGGATGGTCGTGGAGTGAGTATGGTGGAAACTATGGAGTGGAGTGGATGGTGCGAAGGTGTGAATGGGGGAAGAGTGGACCCCCATCACGAATACCCGGGGCGGGTAGTGTAAGTGTTAGGTAGAGGGTATATAGGTAAATTGTGGTTGGATATTGGCACCTGTGGTGCGGGTGGAAGAATGGTGATTGGATGGGTGCATTAGTGACGTGGAAATGGCTGGGCGTGTAGCCTGTTAGTGTGTGTAGTTGGTTTGGGCACTCCACCACTGTGAGGATGTCGGCCAGGTGAGGCCCCAGGTGGGCTCTGGGAGCCGGTAGAGTTGTTGTGGATGGGGCCCGAGGATCCGGAGGACGGACCCGGGTAGCCCAGTGCCAGAGGGCACCGAGTGGGGTGACAGAGCCAGGAGGGGCCTTCTCCAGTTAGTTAGGTTAGGGTGAGGAGCTAGGTAAGCTCGGGTGGCAACTGCAGTGGTGGAGGTGTGCAGGTGGGTAGACCTGCTGGGAGAGCTACACGTCACAGCCCAGAAATTGTGCAAGGGCACCGGGAGATGAATCGGGGGAGTGAGACCCCAAATTGAGAAGCACCACAGTTTGGTCAATGGGAATTGGTTTTTAGAACCCATAGTGTAAGTTGGCCAATGGATTGGCAGGGAAAGACCCCAGGTAGAGTAAAGAGTGTTAAAGTCATTTAGAGGGTAGATAGGATGAAGGATCTCCTTGCACCATCTGCATCCACTCACCTGAGGTGACAGGTACCTCCACACCATGCCAGGTTGTTTTTATTATTTTTATTGTGCAAATGTTTGGATTGTGAGACGCATCATGACGTGGGTGTGACATTCTGCTTTGTGTTCCATCTCTTCCTCCTTATGAGGATTGATGAGGAATTGGGTGATGGCAAATTTTGGATAAAGGGATTGTGGTGACGAATTTGGTGGAAGGGAAATATGGGGAAAACGTGACAGTAGTGACGAATTTGTAAATGTGTAGATTTTGTACATATGGGGTAAGGGCAAGGGTAGTGTAGGTGACAGGGGGGGCGGGGGGGGGGTGACGTACGGTAGGGACGAGCTTTCTCACTTCGCTCTCCGTACGCACTTCGCCTTGCATTGCCTTGTTTGATGTGTACCCTTGTGACCTTACCCCTCGCTCATCTGTCTTCCCCCTTTTGTCTCCCACATGACCTGTGCGCCATTGGGCGCCGAGGGAGCGTGCGTGAGTCGGCCATTGTGCTCCCGGAACTCCCAGAACCAGCTGTCTGCATCGATGCACCACATTATGGACCACACATCTGTGGCCGAGCACCACTGATGGACCCCATGGGTTGGGGCGTGGCCCCTCTGCTGGAACCGGCCATGAAGGCGCGAAATCTTGCTGGCGGACCTTGGCCACAGGGCACCCATGCCCCACAGGTGAACGACACTAGTCGGCCCTGTGGGCCATAAATAAAATAAATAAACATGGACATGTTGGGTGCACTTTATTGTAATACAAATAGGCCGCCAGCAAAGGAAAGACAACATCTGGAAGACATAATAATAGCCAGCAGAGGGAGCCGAAGAGCAAGAGACCACCTGCAGGGCTAGGGGTTGTTGATTTTATTTTTATTCATTGAACAGTGATGACTGTGCACCGATTGGTGCTTGAGGGTGTGTTGGTGCGTTTTGGGTGCTTTCATGGTGCATTGATGCAGAGCAGACTGTCTCCCCCCCAGAAAGAACAATTACAGGTCCTGGGTTGCGTTTTGTAAATAAAAGTAGCGTCAATTGTAAATAATGCTCCCCACCGTCAGTGTGTAGTTTGAAGACCATTCCGCAATTCGGTTAACTGTGGGCGTGAGTCTGTCAGGCAGGGTGCAATGGAGCAGCGGGACACATTTATTTATGTTTTAAAACTGTCGCACTCAGGGTCAGGTTAAAAGTAGAGGGAACTACACCTACGTGTCACACTAAATAAAAGTTGTAGGCCCGGGATGTGCCTACTGCCTAAGAGGAGGAGGGTGCAGTGTTGCAGATATGAGGATTGCATTTTTTTGATTGTGTTGTATTATATTGGAAATGGTGATGAACATTGTTTGAATATGGCCCCTCCTGCCTCCAGAGTTGTGTAAAGGTAAAAAGGGCGTCCCGGTAGTTATTCCATGAAACACATGATAAAACCCTTGTTCAGTAGCTTATATCTTATTATGTGTTTTAGAGTAAGGCCTTGTCTTCCATTAGAATGACACTCCATTGCACCGAATCAATTAAGAATAGCTCCCCTTCAATCATTCCATTTCCCAGCCAAACTCTCCATCTGTGGGTAAAGCAGTTCACAAGCGTGGGATGCACGCCCTCTCATTTCGCTGCGATAGTGAATATGTGCTCCGTGCTCTGTTTGAACAGGAGGGGCGGGGTCGCCAGGGAGAGGCAAGCCCAGGGTGCGCCACGAAGGGCGGGGCTGTTCAGCCCCATGCCCAAATAAGGAAACAAGCCCGTAGCTCGCCACGAGGGGCTTGCCGTCGGCGCCATGCCCAAATAAGCAGACAAGCCCATGGGATTACCATACAAGGTCACGAAACAGAGCACGGGGGGGAGGGCGGTACCAAAACCGAGGGGGGCGTGTCAGACCCGCGCTGAAGGTTTGGAGAGAAGGGTGCGACGATCGCTGGGACAAGCTACACCAGAGATACGGCAGATGAGTCCAGGTGCGTAAGAGGGTTGGCAGTCCACTGGGAGAGAGTTCAGAGTTGCACCGGAGTTGCGTGAGAGATACAAAAAGCCTTTGACAAAGAGCCGCTTCAACCAGCCCCGTTTCAACCCGCCGAGTGACTCTGCCGGCGTGCGCTGTAAAGCCAAATACAAGGAGCTGCCGGCTCCTCGCTTCCCGCCCGGAGTGGACCTACTCGCTGTGCCCTGTGATCCCACCTGCTCATCCCTCCAAACGATTCCTACCCTTCCATCCATTTGCGTACGTGAGTTTGTTTTGTTCGTGCTGTCCTGGGTAGTAAACTAAGTCTGTATAAGCTCGTAATTTGCACTGTGTTACCTGCTTTTTCATGTCCCCTGTAAATAATCGTGACTGCTCTTTTTGCTTATGTGTGTGTAAATAATAAACCCCGTTACTCTTCTGTACGTCTTCTTCTTCTTCTTCCTCTTTGCATTCGTCGTCTTAGTCTTTTCCACATTGAATAGCGGTGGCGCGATACGGCCAACGTCTGGGTGAATCGGGTTTAGTCGGGGAACAACTGTTCGGCCGCGGTACCTCCGCTCGGTAAATAACATCTAATCCGCGGACTGTAACAATATACACAGTTGTGGCCAAATATATTGGCACCCTTCCACTTTTTTAAAATAACTCACAATTTTCTTTTAAAATAAGTTGAAATTGATAAAAGTATTTGGTCTCCACAATTCTATATTTCACTGTTAATATTACAGAACCATTGTTTTTTTTTCAGAACTGAATACATCCTTTTAAGTCAGAAATTAAAAAGAAATGTTATTGACAAAATTATTGACACCCGAGACTTAATATTTGGTAGCACAGCCTTTGGATAAAATAACTACAGTCAAGCACTTCCTATAGCCATGAATGAGCTTCCTACAACTATCTACTGGCAGTTTGGCCCTCTCTTCTTGTGCAAACTGCTCCAGTTCTCCCAGATTTGAAGGGTGCCTTCTTCCAAATGTTGTTTTCAGATCTCCCCACAGGTATTCAATGGGATTTAGATCTGGACTCATTGCTGGCCACTTCAGAATAGTCCAGCATATTGCCTTGAACCATTCCTGGGTGATTTTTGACATGTGTTTGGGGTCATTGTCCTGCTGCAAGACCCATGACCTCCGACGGAGACCCAGCTTTCTGACACTGTGTTCAACATTACGCTCCAAAATGCCTTGGTAATCTCCTCATTTCATGATGCCATGCACACATTCAAGGCACCCAGTGCCAGAGGCAGCACAGGAACCACAAAACATCACTGAACCTCCTCCATGGTTGACTGTAGGGAAGGTGTTCTTTTCTTTGAAGGCTTCATTTTGTTTTATGTAAACATAGAGATGATGTTCTTTACCAAAAAGCTCCAACTTGGTCTCGTCTGTCCACAGGACATTCTCCCAGAAGGATTTTGGCTTGTTCAGGTGTGTTTTGGCAAACTCCAGTCGAGCTTTCGTATGTCTCTCTCTCTCAGCAGTGGGGTCCTCCTGGGTCTCCGACCATCGAACCCCCTTTCATTGAGTTGGCGAAAGATGGTGTGAGTTGAAACTGTCGTACCCTGTGTCTGAAGGTGAGCTTGAATCTGTATGGCAGTTGATCGAGGTGCTTTGTCCACGATTCGAACAATCCTTCACTGCAATTTTCCATCAAGTTTTCTCTTGTGGCCACATCCAGGAAGGCCTGCAACAGTGCCATGGGCCTTAAACTTCCTGATAACTTTGCGTACGGTGGACACAGGAACATCAAGGTCCCTGCAGATGGACTTGAAGTCTTGAGATTGTCCCTGCAGGGCTACAATCTTGTGTCTGACCTCCTCAGACAATTCTCTGTTTTTCTTTATTTTCCCCATGCTCATTGCGGCACACACAGTGACACAAAACAGCAGAATGGCTCCTTTTCTTTGTTCAAACTGGTTGAATGAGTGATTTTTATATTGCATGCACTTGCAACTCATCACAGATGAGTTCAATTCCAAAGTAAAGGAGAATCACCTGCTTGAAATCTAATTATATCTAACAACTTCTAAAAGGTGCCAATAATATTATCCAGGCCATTTTAAGATTTCTGTGAGGAATAAGCTAAGATTTAGTAATTTTTTCAGCTTTTTTGTTTTGTTCCACTGCAAACCAAAGAAATACATACACTACCGGTCAAAAGTTTTAGAACACCTCAATTTTTCCAGTTTTTATTGAAATTTACACAGTTTAATGTCTCAATGTACTCTGAAATTAAGCATAGAACAAATAAACAATTGGGGATAAAAAAGAAATAATAGAATCATTTTGTTTAACAAAATTTAATTAAAATTTTTGACTCAGCAAAGTAGCCACCTTTTGCAGATATAACCACCGAACACACTCGTGACATTCTTTCTACAATGGAAATCAAATATTGTTCGGGAAGTTCTTCCCAACACTGTTGCAGAAGTTCCCACAAATGTGTTGCACTTGTAGGTTGCTTTGCTTTCACCCTTCTGTCCAGTTCATCCCAAACCAGCTCGATGGGGTTTAAGTCTGGAGACTGTGCAGGCCATTCCATGATTTGAAGCCTACCGTCTTGTTCTTTTCTTGGAAGGTAGATTTGACATAGCCGGGAGGTGTGTTTAGGGTCATTATATTGCTGTAGGATGAACCCCTGACCAACTAGGCGTATACCAGAGGGTATTGCATGGCGCTGCAAAATGCTGTGGTAGTCCTTTTGGTTCAGGATGCCAGTCACTCTGTGCAAGTCGCCGTCTCTGGATCCAGCAAATAGTGGGGTGGCTAAAGTCCAAATTTAAGTGATATCGTGACACACTGGCCCAAAGGACCAAATTTGGCACAGCTCTACATTAGGACCATACAAAATTTTTTAGAGGGGGCTGCCCGATTTTAGAGGCCCAGGTCAAGGTCAGGTCAAGGTCAAAGGTCAAATTATGTGTCTGTCATGTTTTTGCAATATCCAGCTTATATATAACCTAAAAAACTTGGTCTTAGTCACATAACCAACATATTTAGTCAATGAATCCATTACTATTATGGGAAGTTCCACCAGGTGACGGCCATATAGGCAGTGGCGGCGCCAGGCTGTCCCCGACTGGGGGGGGGGGGGGGGGCTAGCATCCCCGACGAGAGGGCTAAAATCGCTAAAATCAGTGGAATTAATCCATATTCATTCACAAAAATTTGATATAGGATTAGAAGATGGCCGACCTACAAAAATCAATGTTTTCTTTGGCTTTCAGTAGGGGTGACCGGAGGTTCTGTGCATAGAACTGCTGATACGTTTGATTTATTTTGTTGGTGGTGGCTCAATATTAATGTTCGTTTTTTTTTATTTCAGGAGGAAGATAACAGCGTGACTGAGCTACAATAACAGTGAGGCAGCGATCGACAAACAAGGGAGATATTTGAAGACTAATAGACAACATGGACTGGGCAAACTGTATCATATGTGGAAAGGATGATGGCACATTAAAATGTCCTGCGACCAGACAAGATGGTAAAGGTCTACAATCATATGAGGCCTTTATGCGAAATGTCGACTCTTTCAGAGAACTACATTCAATGCCTGTTGACATATGTTTTCCAGATCATGTTAATGCAAATGACTTGCTCAACAACCATGCAAAGTGGCACCTTAAGTGTCAGCTTAAATTTGCCAATACAAAACTGCAAAGAACACAAGAGAGACACCAGAGAAAGAGGAACACTGGACAGTGCGGTGATGATACGGGACAGAGAAAATCAAAACGCTCAAGCCTTTCCGAGGAGTCAAAATGTATAAATATGTGCATTTTCTGTAAGAAAGCAGAGGGTGTACTTCATATGTGTACTACATTAGAACTAGACACATCGCTCAGAGAACAGGCCACAGAAATGCAGGACACAGATTTGCTTGCCACAATAGCAGGTGGGGACTTGGTTGCCATTGAGGTGAAATACCACAAGCATTGCATGGATGTATTTAGAACTCGGTACAGAAGTATGCAAAGAGCTCGGGCATCACACACAGGGTGTACTGATGAGAAAATGACTGAATCAAGAGTATTTGCTGAAATGGTATCCTTCATTGAAAGCAGTGTGGAAGAGGGTGTTTATATATTCCGATTAGCAGACTTGCACAACATGTATGAACATCGTCTTGCAGAATTAGGGCATGAGAAAGCAATAAACAAGACACGGCTCAAAAACAAACTTCTCGTGCACTACCCAGATGAGTGTCAGGAACAATCAGATGGTAAAAGTACTCTTCTAGTCTTTAGTGAAGGTCTACAAAAATTACTGAAAGAAGCACTAGAGTCACGCAATTTCGAGAAAGATGCTCTCTCAATGGCGCATGTAGCTAAAGTTATACGGAAAGAAATGTTCGATGCAGAATTTTCCCAATTCTCCGGTAGTTTTAATCACGATTGCCAGGACAGTGCAGTACCTAATTCTCTCAAAGTCTTGGTATCGATGCTGTTATATGGATCAAATATCAAGAATCAAAATTCTGCAAACACGCAGGCATGTCTCACTGTATGTCAACTAATCAGGTTCAACTCTAAGGAGAAGGCAAAGGTAGCAGAGCAGCCACGTCACCAAAAGGATAAAGAGCCCCCACTGCCATTATATATAGGTCTGAATGTGCATACCCAAACACGGAGCAAAAAAATGGTGACTCAACTTCAAGAACTTGGTATCAGTGTCAGCTACGAACGTGTTTTGGAAGTGGAAGACTGGCTCACCAATGCAGTATGTCAGCGGTTTATTGAAGAGGATTCAGTATGTCCTGCACAAATTCGCGATGGACTGTACACAGCAGGAGCGCTGGATAACCTAGACCACAACCCTACATCACAAACAGCTGAAGGGTCTTTCCATGGGACCAGCATGAGTTTGTTCCAGTTCCCTACGAAGCCAAATCCAGGAACAATCAGACAACCCATCACAGTTCCGCCGCCTGTGTGTACCAGAAACCCTTCCCTCCCGGACAGCTACCGCATAGTCCCAGCTGTTGCTTGCAACACCAACATTATAATGGTTCCAGAGACGGCTGTTATGCAGGATACCGTGGACAGTTTACACGAAGCAATAGAAGAAGAAAATCAGTGGCTACAACAGAAAATGCAACTTCTCAAAAAAGACAACCTTGAGAAAGGCGACTTCATAACATGGGCTGCTCATCACGCTGATCGTCAACCAGATGTCACAGACCCACCTGGGATAAGTGCTCTCTTGCCCCTCTTCTATGAGAAGGCCGCAACGATGGCCATGGTGAAACATGGGATGGAAGTCCTGAAACTAATGATACAGACATGCAATCCCGGACAAATACCAGTGATGGTTGGGGATCAACCCATTTTTGCTTTAGCAAAATATGCACAGTGGAATTGGCCACAAACTCTTGGCGAGTCGCGATATATAAATCATTCTGGGGGGTCTACATACGGAAATAGCACTATGGAGGATGGTTGCAGACCTCCTGGAGGGATCCGGATGGTGTGCAGCTCTGAGTGAGGCTGGTGTTGCGACTGCTGGAACTGCAGACTCCTTCCTGAAGGTCGCACACCTAACAAGGACACGTCACGCACATCAGGTGACTGCAATGTCCCTGGCAAAACTGCAACGTGATGCGTTCAACACAATGTGCAATACACACGAGGAAAAAACGTTTGAAGACTGGAAAGAAAAAATGATACGAAACAGTCCAACTTTTGAATTCTGGGATAAAATCTTGCAGCTTGAACTGTTGGTACTCATCTTTATCCGATCACACAGAGAAAGGAACTTCACCCTCTACATAGATGTGCTGGAAGCACTAGCGCCCTGGTTTTTCGTGCTAGATCACACCAACTATGCCCGCTGGCTACCGGTCCACATCAGGGATATGAAGGCCCTGCCAAATGAGATCAGAGATGAGTTAAAACAGAACTGGGTGTTCATAAAGACTAGCCGAAAATTCTCGAGCATGCCCCTCGACCAGGCACATGAACAAAATAACAAAACAGTGAAGGGATCAGGTGGAGCCATCGGTCTCACTGAAAATCCAGCTGCCCTGAAACGATGGATGGTGGCAGGTCCTGAGCAAGCCAGAATCCTCACAGAGTTTCACGAATTATATCACTCGTCAGAGCAACCCTCCCAAGTCACATCCAGGGACATTCGATTCAGAAAACGTTCCAGAAACAGGTTAACGATATGTGCGATGCCATAGTGACAATGGGGGAATCCATTCATAAAAAACATCAAAGGAACTCATGACCCTGGACAAACATGATTGTGTGGATGATATGGTTGTCCAAGCACTGCACACGATGGAAACTTTGGGTAATGACCAGTATTCCAAGTACGTCAAGGCAGTGCTGGTTGAAAGACATGAATCAATTTACGTGGCCATCAAGAAAAACCAACTTCCTCTATTTAAACGTCCACATTCCACTACCATGAAATCAAAAGCGAAAAAGCAATTCGAGGAAATAAAGAGTGACTGCAATCTGTTCAGTCAGCTGTTCGTCGCTGCCCAAGTCCGTAATACCAAACTGGAGGTGTTCTTTAAACATGAAAACCACCCGTGGCCGCCAGCACTGTCTTTGCATGGGAGACTCCGACTACCAAGCAATAAATCAGAGCTATTGCATTGCATTGATGCAAGTGTCCAGCCAGAAACACCCACTTATTTTGACGCCAAAGTGGTTGATGGTGCTGCCATTGTACATGCCCTGCCACAAGAAAACACTTCTACGTTCGGCGAATACAGTGACAATATCTTCATCCCCTGGATAGAAAGGCAACTTCAAGGCTGTTCCAGGATGGACATCGTTTGGGACACTTACCGACCCGACAGCCTCAAAGCCACAACTCGAGAGAAACGAGGGAAAGGATTACGTAGAAAGGTATCCCACAATACGAAGTTACCAAGTAACTTCGCTGGCTTTCTACAGGGTCCTACCAACAAGGAGGAGCTTTTCGCACTGCTGACGGAGGACGTAGTCAAACACGACTATCCGCTTACCAAACAGGTTTACATTACATCTGGTCCACGAGTCCAATCGAATCAGGCTAACATCACAATGGGAGAGAGTGATCACGAAGAAGCAGACAGTAGAATATGTCTTCATGTAAACGATGCCCTAAGCAGGGGCGGGCAACCCCCGGCCCGAGGGCCACATCCGGCCCGCGAAGGCTTAGCGTCCGGCCCGCCACCCTGCTAGGCTTTATTATTGCAATCCGGCCCGCGGACCTCCCAGTAAAACTCATATCATTTGTAAATGTAAGAGTTTATATTTAGCCGGTCTGAATTCAAGAAAGGGACATTTTGTCTTCAGCACCGTCCTCTTCCGGAAGACATGCGCACGGGGAACTGTCTTGCCTAGACACCGCCTGCTTGCTGATAGGCGGTCTTTTCAAATCAGCCGGCATGTGATACGGACGTCCTTCCGATTCAGTCAGCTTGCGACAAACGTTGGTGTCTGGGACAAATAACTTGCAACAAAGAGGTAAGCGACGCAGAGTTCTCTAAACCTATTTCAATTTTCACTTTCTTTCAATTTGCTTTGTTTTGTTTGTTAGAACATGTTATTATCTTTCATTTGCTGCGTTTAAATAATTTTATTCTCCCTTTTTATTTGTAAAAATAAAAATATAACGAACTTTCTATTTGTAAAGAAAAAAAATATATAACGAACTTTCTGTTTGTAAAAGAAAAAAGAAATTGACGAACTTTTGTTTAAAAGGAAAACGAAATTGACGAACTTTTGTTTAAAAGGAAAACGAACTCTTTAAAAAAAAAAGTATGCAGACTGATTCATTTCCTGTATTTCAGTTTTACGGTGAAACTGTGTCATATTCAGCGTTGGCCACGTGCGCGCAAAATAAATACATTCATCTGTACAATTCGTCTTCCGAGATTTTTTGTGCCCCAGATTGCTTGCTGTTACATCATTTATTCATTGCTGATATACCTAATTTTCTTCCTTTTCAGCTCATCATGTCTGCGACCCAGCGTGTTAAGAAGAGGAAAGTGGACCTCGAGCGTCGGATCTTCAACCCTGAGTGGGAGAAGTACTTCTTCATCGAGCGCTTTGGACAGGCCCAGTGCCTCATATGCTTGAAGACTTTGGCTGTCCTAAAAGAGTACAACGTGCGCCGCCACTGGGAGACAGAGCACCGCTCGTCAAACTTCGCGTCGGTGTCTGCCACCGAAAGGAAGGACGCCATGGTTAGACTATCAGGCAACTTGGAGAAACAAACTTCACTCTTCCGCAAGCAGAATACTGAGGCCGAAAAGGTGACGCGCGCCAGTTATGAAGTCTCCCGCATCCTTGCTCGCCGAATGAAGCCATTCGCGGATGGGGACTTCATCAAGGAATGCCTCCTCGCTGTAGTGGACTCCGTCTGTCCAGAGCAGCGTTCCGCCTTTGAGAACGTGAGCCTTTCGTCCCGCACCGTTCGTTGCCGCATCGAGGATATGTCGGAAAACGTGCACGACTCACTCAAAACACGCAGCTCAAATTTCGTCGCCTTTTCCCTCGCTCTGGATGAGAGCACCGACACAAAGAACACAGCCCAGCTGTCCGTTTTCATCCGTGGCGTCACCGCTGACTTTCAAGTGTGTGAGGAATTCCTCCAGCTTGTCCCGCTGCGCGACACCACCACTGGGAAAGACATCTGCGACGCCGTGCTTCTGTGTGTTGATCAGCACTCCCTGGACCTCTCCCGTCTTGTGTGTGTGACGACCGACGGTGCCCCGGCGATGGTTGGTGAGAAGAAGGGCGCCGCTTCGCTGCTAGTGCGTCACTGTGCAGCCGCCGGATACACTCAGCCCATTAACAAGATGCACTGCATCATCCACCAAGAGTCCCTGTGCGCTAAGTCTGCCAACCTCGTTGGTGTCATGTCTGTCGTGGTGAAGGTCGTCAACTCCATCCTCTCCCGCAGCCTTAACCATCGTCAGTTCCAGGCACTGATGGACGAGGTGAACGTGCACTACAACGACCTGCTCTACTTCTGTGAGGTACGCTGGCTGAGTCGTGGGGCCATGCTGTCTCGGGTGTGCGACCTACAGCAGGAGATTGCCACCTTTCTACGTCAGAAGAACCTTCCCCACGCTGATCAATTCTCTGATCCGCGGTGGCTAGCTCGCCTGGCCCTGCTCACGGACATCACGGCGCACCTGAACACCGTCAACATAAAGCTGCAAGGCAAAGACATTCTCGTGACAGACATGTACGCGCACATCACTGCCTTCGAGGTTAAACTGCGCTTGTGGGAGGCTCAATTGGCTTCTGGTCAGTTTGTGCATTTTCCTCGCCTTGCTGCATGTGCCCCTGACGATGTGGACCTGGGCACTTGCGTTAGTGTCGTCAACTCTCTACGTGAGGAATTTGCTTCCCGTTTTGCAGGAGTCAGGGTGCTGGCTGCGGACTTCAAGCTTTTCACTGCTCCCTTTGACTTCCCCGTGGAAGACGCCCCTGCCTCCTTACAGATGGAGTTGGTGGAGCTGCAGTGCAACGATGAAATGAAGGCGAAGTTCCGCACCTCTTCTCCATTGTCCTTCTTCCGCGACACCGTTCTCCCTTCTAACAATTTTCAAAAATACATTGCCCATGTCCAACGCATTGTGGCCATGTTCGGCAGCACCTACTGCTGTGAACAGCTCTTCTCGAAAATGAAGTACACGAAGTCTCACCTTCGCTCCCAACTCTCGGACCGCCACCTCAATGACATTCTTCTGTTGTCTACCTCAACCATCGAGCCAGACATGGAAATACTTCTTCATGGCAAACAGCACCAGCAGTCTCATTGATTTGTAGAGTGTTCAATGCAATTTTTGTACAATCTATTCATGTAAACAAAATATAGTAATTCTGAGATTTCGTTTTTCACTCCGGCCCGCGATCTCCTTCCAAAAGTCTCATCTGGCCCTCACTCTGAAAAGGTTGCCCGCCCCTGCCCTAAGGGAAGGGGCGACTACTGTTCTCATCAGAACCGTAGACACAGACGTGATTGTGATTCTGGTGGGAGTGTTTCATGATCTTGTGCAGCACCATCCAGGTATGCAACTATGGGTTGGCTTTGGTACTGGTAGACACTTCCGCTATTACCATGTCAACTCAATCTGCCAGGAACTTGGGGAAGACAAAGCTCGTGCTCTGCCGTTTTTCCATGCATTCTCTGGCTCTGATGTAACATCCAAATTCAGTGGTAAAGGCAAAAAGTCAGCTTGGAAGGCATGGAAAGCTTACCCGACAGCCACAGAAGGATTCACCATTACGTCCCTGACTGCGTTTGTTCCACAGGTGATTACATCTCCAGCATTCAATGTGATCGAGCGGTTTACCTGTATCATGTACGACAACACAACCCCACATGTCAATGTGAATGACCTTCGACAGGAGCTATTCCCAAGGAGAGTGAAGATGATGGAGAAGCTTCCTCCAACTCAGAACGCACTGCTCCAGCATGTAAATCGATGCCTGTACCAAGCCAGCATTTGGAGAGAGAGTCTGAAGCCCATCCTAGCTGCACCAAATCCAGATGGCTTTGGGTGGACCAAAGCAGATACCGGGTGGCGTCCAACCTGGACAACCCTGTCAGCTGCTGCTCTTAGTTGTGGAGAACTACTCAAGTGTGGATGTAAGGCGACACCCACTTGTTCAAAGAATTGCACGTGCAGGAACGCAGGACTGCCATGCACAGGACTGTGTCTCTGTCGTGGAAATTGTGAAGCATAAGTCATGCAGGCCGCGACCTCCTCTGTACTGGCCAATCCAGTATCCTCCCTCAGCGTATCGATGTACGTCAAAAACACCGATGCAAAAATGACCAACACATAATTTGACCTTTGACCTTCACCTGACCTTGAAATACAATATGGCAGCACCTGAGTATATTTTCCATAATACAAATGGATTCCTTGTCCTTAAAAATGATTATTTAGACACTGAGATAATGTTTCTATGACAGCTATGAGCTGGATATGGCAAAAACGTGACAAACACATAATTTGACCTTTGACCTTGACCTGACCTTGACCTGGGCTTCGAAAATCGGGCAGCCCCCTCTCAAAAGTTTTGTATGGTCCTAAAGTATAACTGTGCCAAATTTAGTGCTTTGGGCCAGCGTGTCACGATCATTTCCATAAGCCACTCCACTAAAAGAGCCCCAGACCATCACGCTTCCTCCTCCATGTTTGACAGTTGGTGTCACACACTGAGGAATCATCCTTTTGCCTCCTCGACGGCATACAAAAACCCTGCGTGATGAACCAAAGATTTCAAATTTTGATTCATCGGTCCAGAAGACCTTCTTCCAGTCTTCAGTAGTCCAATGGCGGTGCTTCATGGTCCAGGCAAGCCTTTTTTTTCCCTTATTTTGCCATCTTAGCGATGGCTTTCTTACTGCCACTCGCCCTATCAAACCTGCAGCTCGAAGTCTTCTCTTTACAGTTGAAACTGAGACTTGCTTACTTCGACCAGTGTTAAGCTGTGCTTGAAGCTGTTGTTCTGTGAGCCGCCTATCACGCAAGCTGTTGACTCTGAGAAACTTGTCTTCTGATTCTGTTGTGGCTTTGGGTCTGCTAGACGTCTTCCTGTCAGAGTTTCCTCCAGTTTCCAAGTGCCTTTTGATGGTGTAGGAAACTGTACTCACTGACACCTTGGCTTTCTTTGCAATTTCTCAAAAGGAAAGACCTACACGTTTAAGGGATATAATGGTCTGTCTGTCTTCCTTTATTAATTGCCTTTTTCTCACCATTATGAAAGCAAAATACTACTTCCTGCAGTGCAATATTGTCCAAATAATGCTTCAGAGGGTGTAATAACAGTCTGTTCCAATACTGCTTTATCCAGACAGGGGGTTTGTAATCAAGTAATTAGCAGAGGTTTGGACACCTGTAGGAATTGTTTGCATCAACTTTCAAGGCTTAATTTACTTACATTGCTGCAGAACAGCTGTAAGTTGTTAACGCATTACTTGCTCCCTGAAGAAGGCCTTTTTTTTTTTACAATATAACTGTGCAATTTACATTATTTTGCCATTTTTGCTAACCTAAACCTTTTTTTTAACCTCGAGCAGTTTACTGCTTACCTTTGTACGATTTCAGGTTATTCACTGGACTTGAATTGCTTAAATTTCAATAAAAACTGGAAAATTGAGGTGTTCTAAAACTTTTGACCAGGAGTGTATGTGGATACCAAAATATTTTTTAATTTCAACAATTTTCTGGAATAAATGATGCATTATATTTTAAAAAGTGCACGGGTGCCAATATTTTTGGCCACGACTGCATAATATATATATAGACGCACCACAACATGAAGCCTCGCGATAGTTTAGTTATTTCTTAGTGAATGAAAGCGTAGTCCTTTCCAGTGTTAGTTTTGCGTTGAGCAGGCCCGTGAGTAGGGCGGCCTTTTGGCGCTGGAATGCCACATGCTCGGCCTGAAGAAGTCTGGCAAGGCGGAAGGGAGAAGCTGCAGGGGGAGTGCCCGGTAAGCAATGAGCCGCCAATCAGGGTTCGAGGGGAGTGGCTTACCACGGCGACGAGAGGTGGGGCTTGGAACATTCGAGTAAGGCCGGGGCGGAGCCATAAAACCCTGCCCCGGGTACCCCCGCCTCAGAACGCAGTGAGAACGCACGAGAACGCGGTGAGAATGCGAGTCGGGATCGGAGTCGAGTCAGAGCTCGTGGGGAGTATCATGAGTCAGTTGAGTTCAGTTGGAGTTCTGAGTTGAGTTGGGTTGAGCTGGAGTGCGAGAGAGAGAGAGAGAGAATCGCCCAGCCCCTGGACAATTGCCTGTTATACACGAACTTTTCCGTGCCCCGTGCCCTGCGCTCTGCTGCGCTGTATTAATCGCGTTAGAGAAGACGAACCGTTCCGGTCGACAGACGCGCGATCTCCTCCTGCCTGCATTTTCCCTACATATGTGCCGTGACCGCCAGAGGGCCACGCCGGGCGAGCTGTTCCGGAGTGGACGACGCCAAGGCGCATTTGGCGCGCGAACTTCTCTTCTTCTTTTCCCCGTGTGCGTGAGTGGGCCCTGTGTCTGGGGATTTGATAACATTGATTAAGTGCCTGCTCTGTGTCTCTTCGAATCCTGTACATTATAAATAAATCGTGTTATTCCTCTTATTTGACCGTTCCCGTCCCTTCCATCCATTGGCCTAGCATAGTACGAATAGAACCGCTCAAATCGGGTTCCATAAAAGTAACGGCATGAGTCACGTGATACGCATACCGCTCGGGCGTACTCGATTAAGCGTGGCTTGTGTGAGGTCCGGTCCACGTTTTCGTGGCAGCGTGGGTCAAAGGTACGAGCGGCGTCGACCCGATACCCTTTTTCACGCTTGCTGCGGAAGTGGCGATTCGGCCTTGTGGGCACGAATACCCAAGGGGAAAAAGGGGTTAAATCCCCCCTTTGTAACGTGCAACGGGCTTCGGGAGAGCTGCAACAAATTGGTGTCAGGAGTGCGATTTGAACCCTGAAAAAAATAATAATAATTGGACACCAACAAATTGGACACCAATTTGGACAAATTGGCCGCAACAAATTGGTGTCAGGAGTGTGATAATTGGACCTAGAGTGCGCTTCACATGCTCCAAATTACGAGTGGACGAAATTTAGTTTTTTAAATCAAAATTTATATTCGTACCATGGCTGGCCAAGACGGTCAAATGCCGGTGGGGGTAGAAGAAGAGGAATTGATGACCCAGGGCCAACAGGGAGAGTTGGTAGAGGAGGAAAGTGAAGAGGTTGCGGCAGCAGGGGAAGAAAATGGCGGTGCTTCGCACATGGCGGAGAAAGCGAGCCCGCTGTACCAACGGTTTTTGACCTGCGGCAATTCATGACACGATTCAGTGCATACATGGCAGAGTCAAAATGCGAAAATAATAAAAGGAGTGAAGAAATGAACCAAATGGGGGATCGAATGGCTAATTAAATGAAAGAAATGAAGGAGGGGTTGGAAAACAAAATGGGTGGTCAAATAGAAAAATTGGGGGACAAATCCACCCGAGAATTGAAAGAAATGAAGAAGGGGTTGGAAAACAAAATAGGTGGTCAAATAGAAACATTGGGGGACAAATCCACCTGGGAATTGGGAGAAAAGAAAAATGGGTTGGAAAGCAAAATGGACACCCAGAGGGACGAAGCCAGGTGCGAAATGGAAAGGATGAGGGCAGTGTCAAAGAAAGAAATTTAAAAAACGGGGGAGAACATTGGGCGCACGTTGAGCGAGGAAGTAGCGGTGGTACGCGACGAGGTGACATGGTGTGAAGAACGCGTGGGGAGCGAGGTAGAGCGAAGGACAGCCAAGTTGACCTGGGCTATGGGAGTCGCGACGCGGGGTGTAGAGGAGCCGACGATCGTCGCATTGGAAAATCAAATTTTGGGGGCGCCGGCAAGGGTTGAGTTGGAAAAAGAAATTTTAGGGGCGCCGACGATCGTCGTGATAGAAAAAGAAATAATTGGGGCTGAAGAGACGGGAGAGAAAGGGAGCAAATCGCGGGAGAAAGAGATGGAATGTGAACAAAGTTCGTGTTTGCACCGTGATTCCGGGCTTGCTAACCCAATAAAAGGTCCGGGGGGGGGGGCTCAAGCATCGACACCGACCGGGGGGGGGGGGTAGAGCTTAGCAGGATGAGTAGCGTACGTGAGCCCCCGGTGAGTTGTGTGCTGCAGGGACCGGAGGGGATCGGTGCTGCGTCGGTCTCCCAAAGACCGGCGTGCACGATTCGTACCTCCGGCCCCCGCACTGTATGGTTGGTGCCGTATGGCGGCAAGGGCAATCGGCCGGGTTCAAGGGGAGGTAGGAGTTATCGGAGCCATGCACCTTATCGGGTGAGGTGCGCTGATTGTGGCCGGTTGGGCCATCGTGCGTGGGACCGCGAGGCCCTGCGCAGGGATGGAGCCCGGCACCTCGGCCCATCCATCCCTCCCCCCTTGGATCGAAAATGCCGGATGGACACCCCATACAGGCGACCAACCACCCGCATGGATCGCTCGGCCCTTCTAGGCCGAGCCGTGACAATGTACATCCACATGGAGAGACTCGTAGTGTAGAGGACTGAGAGTAGTGTACCCCACGTGGGGGAATGGTAGTGTCACCATTCCTCCCACGGGGGGCCCATGAGCATTAGTTTAGGGGGGTGGCAGTGTTCGGCCCATAGAGGGGCCAGTAATGGTTGCCTCCATGGGGCACCGAAGCTAGCCGAGGGAGGGCTAGGATAATGATAGGGAATTAGAAGACAGTAGAGACATGAGAATTAAGTAGTGACACCTGTACTGTAGAGGGGACGTAGGTAGCTTAGATGGTTGATAATAAAACAGGGAGTGCATAGTGTAAAGGGACGACAGGGAAGTATGAGTTTAGGGGAAAGTAGTTAGATAGATGATGCTGTGTGTGTGAGGAGTTGTGTTGTAAAAATAAATGGAATTGTGTTGAGGTGTGTGAGAAAAATAGTGTGCAAGATATTTGGTGTGAGAATGCTTGGTGTGGAATAAAAGGTGTGGAATGCATGGTGCGAAGGAGTGAATGGGGGGAGTGGAACTCATTCACGAAAGCCCGGGGGGGGGGGGGGGGTAGTGTAAAGCCAGGTAGAGGGCATAGGTAAATTGTATGGATATTGACACCTGTGGTGCAGGTAGAGGAAAAGTAGTGCTTTGGAGGGTGCATGAGTCTGTGGAATGGCTGGGTGTGTGGCTTACTCAGTGCGTATGGTTATTGAGGCACGCCGCCACTGGTAGTTTGTCAGCCAGGTGAGGCCGTAGATAGGCTCTGGGAGCCGGTTAGGTTAGTAGTGAGTGGGGCCCGAGGATCCCGGGAGAGGGCCCGGGTTGCCCGATGCCAAGGTGAGCACAGAGGGGGGTAAGAGCCAGGGGGGGCCTTCCCCGATTAGGTAGTTGCGAGGAGCAGGTAAGCTCGGGTGGCGGCTTCAGTGTCGGAGGTGCGCAGGTAGTTAGACCTGCTGGTAGGGCCACATGACCCAGCCCCAAAATTGTGCGTGGGCATGAGCGAAAATCCGTGGAGGTGAGACCCAAATTCGGAGGGCACCACAGTGTGGGCAATGGGAATTCGGGTTCTTAAAACCACATAGTTTAAAGAGGCCGATTGGCAGGGTACGACCCTGGGTAGTTTAAATGAGTAAATGTATAGTAGAGTAGTGAGGAAGAGAAATCCCTTTGCACCATCCACCGCCAGTCATCAAGGAGGACGAGCTCCACACCGAGGCTCTGTGGGCTGATTGAATAGTAAGACGCATCACGACGTAAAAGTGACATTGTGTTTGTTCCATCCCTTCCTTCTTGGGAGGGGTTGGGAGACGAATTTGGAGATAGAGGTGGATATGGGAGACAAGACGTAGTGACGGATTGTAAATACAAGGCGGGCTAGTGTAGTGTAGCCAACGGTGTGGAGTACAGACGGTTAGGGACGAGCCTGCTCTGCTCGCTCTTCCACGTCCCTCGCGCCGCACCACCTTGTTTTTCTGTGTGCCACTGTATGCTTTCCGCTTGCTTGTTGTGCTTTGTCTCTCCCCCCCGCCCCAGGACCATTTTGGAGGCCGAACTGTGCAGCACAATCGACCTGTGCAGCATCCCTTCTGCACCTTGCTGCCCTGTCCTTGTTCCACCTGGGCAGCCGAACTGTGCAGCACCTTGCTGCCAGGTCCTTGCTTCATCAGTGCAGCCGACCTGTGCAGCACTTTGCTGCCACAAACCTCTTGCTGCACATTGTCACACTTAAGGACCACAAGCCTTGTGGCCTTGCACCTCTGCTGTGCAGCATCTTTCTGCAAAATCATCTTGCAACTTTGGACCACTTGTTTGAGTGGCGCTGATGCCACGCAGTTGGACCACGTGAGAACGGCCCTGCTGGCCAAATAAAAGCATTTTCTTTATTATTGTGTGCTAGGGATAAAGACGTTCTGCAAGTTTAGATGGCCCTGATGCTTCAAATGGCCTGTATGCTGGTCAGGGGGCCAGCCAGTTTGTTAGACGCACACGGAAGAAGCAAGATGCAAGAAGCAAGCAGCAAGTGCCCCATTTATGAGTGTTTTGCTGTGTTTTCTCTCCCCTCCAATCTTCTCTTCCAAAAAGAACAGGTCCTTGGCCATAGCATTGTAAATAAAGTTAAGTTCTGTGCAATGTAAATATAAAAATGTGCCCACCGGCTATGTGTTTAGTTTGAAATTCCGGAAATACTCGGGTAGTTGTGGGTGTGAAACTGTTAGATAGCTGCTCAACACAATAGGAGGGACATATCTAGTGCTAAAACTGTCGCACACATGGGTCAGAGTAAATGCTAGGGGGAACCACACCTATGTGTCACATTTAAAAGTAATATTAATTTTGCATGTCAGGCTCTACCGGTCGTTCCATTGAAGGGTTCGACTCGGGATGAGTCTGGTGAGAGAGGGGTGTAGTGTTGTGGTTTTGGAAAAAAGGATAATCCCCTTCGTAGGTAGACACACCACAACATGAAGCCTCGCGATAGTTCAGTTATTTCTGAGTGAATGTAAGCGTAGTCCTTTCCTGTGTTAGTTTTGCGTTGAGCAGGCCCATGAGTAGGGTGGTCTTTTGGCGCTGGAATGCCACGTGCTCGGCCTGAACAAGTCTGGCAAGGCCGAAGGGAGGAGCTGCAGGGGGAGTGCCCGGTAAGCAACAAGCCGCCAATCAAGGCTCGAGGGGAGTGGCTTACCACGGCGACGAGAGGTGTGGCTTGGAACATTCGAATAAGGCCGGGGCGGAGCCATAAAACCCTGCCCCGGGTACCCCCGCCTCAGAACGCGGTGAAAACGCATGAGAACGCGGTGAGAATGCACGAGAACGCGAGTTGGGATCGGAGTTGAGTCAGAGCTCGAGGGGAGTATCGTGAGTCAGTTGAGTTCAGTTGGAGTTCTGAGTTGAGTTGGGTTGAGCTGGAGTGCGAGAGAGAGAGGATCGCCCAGCCCCTGGACAATTGCCTGTTATACACGAACTTTCCCCGTGCCCCGTGCCCTGCGCTCTGCGACGCTGTATTAATCGCGTTCGAGAAGATGACCCGTTCCGGGCCACAGACGCGCGATCTCCTCATGCCTGCATTTTCCCTGCATACGTGCTGTGACCGCCAGAGGGCCACGCTGGGCGAGCTGTTCCGGAGTGGACGAGGCCATGGCGCGTTTGGCATGTGAACTTCTCTTCTTCTTTTCCCCGTGTGCGTGAGTGGGCCCTGTGTCTGGGCTTTGATAACATTGATTAAGTGCCTGCTCTGTGTCTCTTTGAATCCTGTACATTATAAATAAATCGTGTTATTCCTCTTGTTTGACCGTTCCCATCCCTTCCATCCATTGGCCTAGCATAGTACGAATAGAACCGCTCGAATCGGGTTCCATAAAAGTAACGGCACGAGTCACGTGATACGCATACCGCTCGGGCGTACTCGATTAAGCATGGCTTGTGCGAGGTCCGGTCCCCGCTTTAGTGGCAGTGTGGGTCAAAGGTACGAGCGGCGTCGACACGATACCCTTTTTCATGCTTGCTGCGGAAGTGGCGATTCGGCCTCGTGGACACGAAGACCCAAGGGGAAAAAAGGGGTTTAATCCCCCCTTTGTAACGTGGAACGGGCTTCGGGAGATCTGCAACAATATGTACATATATATATATATATATATATTTATATATATCTATATAATATATATATATATATACAGGGTGATTGAAAAGTAACTCCCTATTTTAAAATACTTATAATTTATTTCTTAACTATAATTTTTACAAGAAATGGATATAAGAAGAAAGCGTATAGCATGAAGTTTTATTTAAAATTCGATATGGGCACCAGAATTCGCCACCAGCTTCTCAAGCCACCCGGGAACCGCGTCAACTGATTTCACCAGGAACTCTTGTGGGATGGAAGACATAACTTCTCGTATTCGCCCTTCAAGTTCTTCCAAAGTCGTTGGTTTGGTACAGTGGACTTGCTCTTTTACCCAACCCCAAAGAAAAAAGTCACATGGTGTTAAGTCAGGGCTCCTGGCTGGCCACTCATACGGACCACGACGACCCATCCATCTCCCAGGGAAGTGGGCATTCAGCCATTCACGAACAACAATAGCAAAATGTGGAGGAGCGCCATCTTGCATGAAAATCAAATCTTCAACATTCTCCGAAGCACTGATAATAATTGGCCAGATTTCGTCTTGCAGCATGGTGAGGTACCTTTTGGCATTCATGGTATCGCGAAGAATGAAGGGACCTACAATCCTTTCCGAAATCATTCCACACCACACCGTTATCTTGGGCCGATATTGCGTTTTTTCAGAAATAACACGAGGATCTTCTCCTGCCCAGTAATAGCAGTTGTGACGGTTCACAAACCCACCGATGTGAAATACCGCTTCATCAGACCAGAGGATATTTTAAAAGAGATCAGACCAATCTTCATACCACTAGCTGGGCACGCTCCTGCAGGGTAAGACGTCCAGCCATGTTTGTAGGGCTTCCGAATTTCAAACAAAAAATAATCTGAAAAAAAACCAACACAGATTAAATTCTCATACATTAAGGAACAAACACCAAAAATTTGAGAAAAATATTACAATAAATAAATAATTTCTAAATATTTTAAAATAGGGAGTTACTTTTCAATCACCTATTATTTATTCAGGATTTATTATATTATTATTATTATTTATTATATTATTATATTAGTATTATTTATTATTTATTCATGATTCAATCCTGAATAATCCTTTATTCAGGATTGCAAAGCAGATAGCGAAAGAGAGATGTGATGTGATGGGGGTGAGTTGCTTGAAGGATGAAATGGGACAAATTGTTGTGGACCCAGATGGAATTAAAGGAAGATGGAAAAGATATATGGAAATGCTGTTGAATACAGAGAATGAATGGGATGGCAACAGAGAGAGTAACCCAGTTTTAGGACCGGCAGAGAAGATAACTGAGAAGGAAGTTGAGGAAGCGATAAAAGCAATGAAGAGTAGAAAAGCGGGAGGGCCGACGGGAGTTGTGGGAGATATGTTGAAGGCAGCAGGAAGTTGGGGTGTGAAGAGAATGACAGAGATCTGTAATCTGGTGGTGAAAGAAGGCCGCATTCCAGTGAATTGGGAACTGAGTACCCTCATCCCTCTATACAAGGGGAAAGGTGACCCTCTGGAGTGTGGCTTGTATCGAGCGATAAAGTTATTGGAGCATGGAATGAAGGTATTGGAAAGGGTGTTGGAGAGGAGGATAAGGAAGAAGGTGAAGATCGACGAAATGCAGTTTGGATTTATGCCAGGAAGAGGAACGACAGACACGCTCTTTATTGTGAGGCAGTTGCAGGAGAAGTACATGGAGAAGAGGAAGAAGTTGTTTCTTGGGTTTGTTGATCTGGAGAAAGCATTCGATCGGGTTCCACGCGAAGTATTGACATGGGCATTGAGGAAGTTAGGAGTGGAGGAATGGTTGATCAGAGTAGTGATGGCAATGTACAAAAGAGCGCGCACAGCTGTAAGGACCAAGGACGGGAACAGTGGTGAGTTTGAGGTGAAGGTGGGAGTGCATCAGGGGTCGGTACTAAGTCCACTAATATTTGTAGCTGTGATGGAGGTGCTGGCTCAGAACGTAAAGGAGGGTTTCCTGTAAGAGTTTTTTTTTTTTTTTTTTTTTTTTTTTTTGTATACTCAGTCAAGGCTCGTGAAAGAGCTAACATTTATTTCACAAACAAATCAACCAGACAAACAAAATATACAAAAAGAGGGAGCGGAAGACAAGATGGGGAGAGAAGGGGAAGCACACAACCACAACATTTGAGAGCAGGGAGAAGTGTGGGAGGGAGAGGGCTTGGGGGCAGGAGGCGTGGGAAGGGGAGGGGGGGGGGGGGGGGAAGAGGTATAAAACACAAGGGGACCGAAATTAGCGGGGGTAGAAAAGATCAAGGTTTTGGATGGGGGAGGATAAGAGATGGTGGTGAACAGCTGTTTTAAAGACCTGGAGGGTGGAGTGGGATTGAAGAGAGTGAGGGAGTTTGTTCCAGAGGCGGGAGAAAAGAGGAATGAAGGAGTGAAGGTGAGCAGAAAGTCTTGATTTTGGCAGTTTAACCATAAGAGGGTTGCAGGCAGATCTTGTGTGACCTGTAGGAATATTTGGGGGACAGAGCCCAGAGAGGGCTGGGGGGGCAAGGCCAGAGAGGAGTCGGTAGAAGACGGAAAGACCACCAACCTGCCTGCGGTGAGTGAGTGAAAGGCCCTTGGAGTTAGCTTCATCGCGGGAGATTCCAATGATTCTGAACGCTTTGGTTTCAACAGCGTGAAGACGGGCTAGGTGTGAGGCAGGAGCACCAGACCAGAGGGGAGAGCAGTATTCCATAGAGCTGCGGATGAAAGCCTTGTATGTGGTGAGGAGCTCAGGTGTGCCAAGGAAGGACTTCGCACGACGGAGGATGCCCAGTCGGCGACTGGCTTTGGAGGCCAGCTTGGAAATGTGGTTTTCCCAGGAAAGATCATGGCAAATAGTGAGACCCAAAAGCTGGAGTGACAGAACTTCTTGGAGAGGATTATTCAGAAAGTGGATGGGAGGGTTTTCCAGTCGGTCTTTTCGGAGAGACATCATAAGAGTGTGAGATTTATCAGGATTTAAAGACATGTTCCATTTGTTTGCCCAGTCTGTGATTTTGTCCAGGTCTGCAGAGAGTGAGGAGGCTGCAGACTGCCTATCTGAGGGATGAGGAATGGAGCGACAGAGAGTAGAGTCGTCAGCAAAGAGATAGAGAGGATTTTCAAGAGAGTCAGAGAGATCATTGATGAAGACCAGAAAAAGCACAGGGCCCAGAACACTACCTTGGGGAACTCCAGCCTGAACAGGAAGAGGAGATGAGAGAAACCCATTCAGGGCCACACGTTGACTACGATCAGAGAGGAAGTCCGCCAGCCATGCGTGGAGATTTCCATGGATACCAAAGGAGGAGAGTTTGGTGAGCAGAGCAGGGTGCCAGACCGTATCGAAGGCACGTGAAATGTCAAGGGAGACAGCTCTAATTTCCTGTTTGGTGTTGAGGACCTCCATCCATTGTTGAGAAAGCAGAAGCAGCATGTCCAGAGTAGAGTGACCAGGTCTGAAACCAAATTGAGTTGTTGTATGTTGAGTTGTTGTTGTATATGAGTTGTTGTATGCAGATGATCTGGTGTTGATTGCGGAAAGTATGGATGGACTGAAGGAAAAGATGGACAAGTGGAAGGAATGTATGGGCACAAAAGGTCTGAAGGTGAATATAGGAAAGACGAAGGTGATGGCAAGTGGTAAAGCATGTGGTGAGGTGGAAAGAACTGGGAAGTGGCCATGTGCTGTGTGCAGGAAAGGTGTCGGAGTGAACTCCATTCAATGTACAATGTGCGCTGAGTGGGTTCATAAAAAATGTAGTGGTCTGAGAGGGTCATTAACCAGTGTGGCAGCTACATTCAAATGTAAGGTGTGCACAGAGGGGGCTGCAGATGGAGGAAATGTTGAGTTGGATCTTGGAGACGGCGTGAAGCTGGAAGGTGTGAAAACATTTTGCTACCTCGGAGACATGCTGAATGGAGAAGGTGGATCAGACACGGCAACGGTTGCTCGAGTGAGATGTGCATGGAAGAAGTTTTGGGAACTGAGTGGCGTGCTGATGAGGAGGGGAGTGTCGTTGAAGCTGAAGGGAAAGGTGTATGCTGCATGTGTGAGAAGTGTTATGACTTATGGGAGCGAGACATGGGTCATGAATGTGGAGCAGAAACGAAGGCTGGAAAGGGTGGAAATGCGAATGGTTCGGTGGATGTGCGGAGTATCGTTGAGAGAGAGGAATACAAATGATGAATTGCGAAAGATGATGGGAATAGAGCCTGTGATTGATGCTGTGAAGAGGAACAGGTTGAGATGGTTTGGTCATGAGTTGAGGAAGGATGAAAGTGACTGGTTGAGAAGAGTGATGGAAATGAATGTAGAAGGAAGTAGAGGACGGGGAAGACCGAGAAAGACTTGACTAAAGATGGTGGAAGAAGAAATGCGGGCAAGGGGGTTAACAAGGAGAGATGCAGAAAATAGGGCAATATGAGGAAGATTGTCATGGGGACCGCAAGGCTAACCCCCGCTCTTGCAGGGAAAATGGCCTTAAAATGCATGTTGTTGTTGTTGTTGTTGTATATATATATATATTTATATATATATATATATAAACCTATATGTACTATTGAATGAAAATTAAATGGGTTAATTATCCTGCACTCGCAAAGCGAAAAGCAGGGTTAGACAATTGGTTGTGCACGTGTGGTGTACTGTGGAGTACGTGTGTGTTTGCCTTTTCATAAATTCATTTTCTAGGCAAACATTGGTCCATTTGACACGAAATTTCACCATACGTGCACCTCCTTCTGTAGAATTGCTTTATTCAAAATTTATAAGGCATAGGTCATGTGCTCCGGACGCCATCTTGAAAAAACGTTGCACCTCTATATCTCAGAAATCACTCCATGGAAAAAACTGAAACGTGGCTCATTGTAAAGAACTCCATATGGAGAATAAGTGTTATTAACGATGACGTCATTGGTTCCTTAATTATGACGTCATAATTTCACAGCGACAACACAGTCTGATCAGTTTGAAATTTATTGAACGTGATCTATGCAACAATTATATTAGAGAATATAAACTTATGATGTCATCACTCACATGGTATGGCAGACATATTGGATCAAAGAAAAAAACCCTTCAAAAAGAGAAGAGTTGGCTCGCATAAAATTGACTGTGCAGGAAAACTATGAATACTATCTAGTTTGTTGAATTGTTTTTCAAAGTATAAAAGGATGTATCTGACCTACTGGCTAAAATGTGTTGCGTTAACCTGTTTAGTTGTTTGAGATTTTAGGCCTATTTTTCCAGCTTGGTCAACCCATTTTGGTGAGTGGTACAGAAACTTTTCCTTCACCAAATATATCTTCCACCAACCTCCCTCCATTTGGACTGAGAATAAAAAGGAAGGTATTTTGTGCTTTGTCTTGTCTGCATTGTTTGAAATATAAATTATTGGTAGGCTAGAAACCTTAATTTCAAATCTGAGTTTTACCTTTGACCCCTATGGAATCTAAAGAAATGTAACAACGTAAATCTGTGTAGTTCAATCTGTAGAAGTTGTGGTATATTTTTGCCAATTTCTTATCAATATTGGTCAAATGCATAGGCATGGCATGCCAATAAACTTACAGTTGCAACTGAGTTATTTTTACCCCTACAAAATCCTGAAAAAGCACTTTAATACAAAAGTATTTTATGCATCCCTAAATGGGGCTGTTTTAATGCATCTTTGTGTTAAATATTATCTCTCTCAACTCAAATACAAGGAGATGGCAAAATATGGCCTGAATAGAAAAAAAACAAATAAGATTAGGTATATTACCATGAAGTTACCTCCATGCCAAATTTTCATGGGATTGGCTCTGAAATGAAGAAATGGGTTTCGATTGCAACTTTTGGAAAGAAAGGAAGGTAAAATAATACAAGGTCTTCAAAACTCCAGAATATTTGAAAATATTTTTCATTTATTTGCATTTTTTGGAAGAGACAATGCCTTTGTGGTGGATATGACGTCGTGGACTCTGGAAACTGAAATCAGTGGTTTATACTAAGAGACCATGCACTATTGAAGATCTAAAGAATGAAATCAGAGACAAATGTGCTAAAATCGGTGTCGATGTTAAAAACTAGAACAATGTGACTGTGTCGCCAATTTGCCTCCGCATAGTCCCACAACGGGTAGATGCCTTCAGTCTGTATATGTATGGGTAGTGGATCACGTTTGTGAAGTTTCGTGTTGATCGGATAAGGTTTGTTTTTCTATCCAAGATGGCTGCCAACCCACGTGACCTATGACATCATCAGTTTCAAACTATATGCAACAGTGCTGTTAGATGACATTTGTAAAATTTCTCATCGATAGGGTGAGCAGTTTCAGAGATATAATTATTTAATATTTTCCTTCAATCCAAAATGGCTGCCAAACCATGCGACCTATGATGGCATAAATTTAATATTTCAATACAAATGGGTCATAGATCATGTGTATGCAATTTCAGATTTTTAGGATAAGGAATTCGATTGAAACATTTTTGGCTGGTATACCACTTCACCTATGATGTTATCATTATAATGCTTTTGTTCCCCATTGGGAGTACTTGACAATGTGCCAAGTTTCAAATTTTTCCATTCAGCGGTTTCCGAGAAATAAGTTTTTAATTATTTGCTTTTAATCCAAGATGGCTGCCATACCACGTGACCTATGACATCACAATTATCATAAAAACATTCTGCATGGGTGTCACTCCAACCCTGAAAGTTTCGTCTCAATCGGACATATGGTTGCTGAGATAAACGAGGTTTAACCGGACGTATGGACGTACGGACGGACGGACGTACAACCCGAAAACACAATGCCTCCGGCGACTTTGTCGGCGGGGGCATAAAAACATTCAAATAAACCTTCATACAAGAATTTATACATGTATGCATATCAGTGGCTCGCAATTTAAGCAATTATTACAATAAAATGGAAAATTGTATATCCCTATGATTCTGGAATTTTGAAACATCCTGTATATCATTAATATCTGTAGGAGGGAGACATAATGAAGTGAACCACAACACAACATACACAACATGCATTTTAAGGCCATTTTCCCTGCTAGAGCGGGGGTTAGCCTTGCGGTCCCCATGACAATCTTCTCCATTTTGCCCTATTTTCTGCATCTCTCCTTGTTAACCCCCTTGCCCGCATTTCTTCTTCCACCATCTTTAGCCAAGTCTTTCTCGGTCTTCCCCGTCTTCTACTTCCTTCTACATTCATTTCCATCACTCTTTTCAACCAGTCACTTTCATCCTTCCTCAACACATGGCCAAACCATCTCAACCTGTTCCTCTTCACAGCATCAATCACAGGCTCTATTCCCATCATCTTTCGCAATTCATCATTTGTCTTCCTCTCTCTCAACGATACTCCGCATATCCGTCGAACCATTCGCATTTCCACCCTTTCCAACCTTCGTTGCTGCTCGACGTTCATTACCCATGTCTCGCTCCCATAAATCATAACACTTCTCACACATGCAGCATACACCTTTCCCTTCAGCTTCAACGACACTCCCCTCATCATCAGCATGCCACTCAATTCCCGAAACTTCTTCCATGCACATCTCACTCGAGCAACCGTTGCCGAGTCTGATCCACCTTCTCCATTCAGCATGTCTCCGAGGTAGCAAAATGTTTTCACACCTTCCAGCTTCACGCCGTCTCCAAGATCCAACTCAACATTTCCTCCATCTGCAGCTCCCTCTGTGCAAACCTTACACTTGAATGTAGCTGCCACACTGGTTAATGACCCTCTCAGACCACTACATTTTTGATGAACCCACTCAGCGCACATTGTACACTGAATGAAGTTCACTCCGACACCCTTCCTACACACAGCACAGGGCCACTTCCCAGTTCTTTCCACCTCACCACATGCTTTACCACTTGCCATCACCTTCGTCTTTCCGATATTCACCTTCAGACCTTTTGTCTCCATGCATTCCTTCCACGTGTTCATCTTTTCCTTCAGTCCATCCATACTTTCCGCAATCAACACCAGATCATCTGGATACAACAACTCCCACGGGAAACCCTCCTTTACGTTCTGAGCCAGCATCTCCATCACAGCTACAAATAGTGGTGGACTTAGTACCGACCCCTGATGCACTCCCATCTTCACCTCAAACTCACCACTGTTCCCGTCCTTCGTCCTTACAGCTGTGCGCGCTCTTTTGTACATTGCCATCACTACTCTGATCAACCATTCCTCCACTCCTAACTTCCTCAATGCCCATGTCAATACTTCGCGTGGAACCCTATCGAATGCTTTCTCCAGATCAACAAACCCAAGAAACAACTTCTTCCTCTTCTCCATGTACTTCTCCTGCAACTGCCTCACAATGAAAAGCGCGTCTGTCGTTCCTCTTCCTGGCATGAATCCAAACTGCATTTCGTCGATCTTCACTTTCTTCCTTGTCCTCCTCTCCAACACCCTTTCCAATACCTTCATTCCATGCTCCAATAACTTTATCGCTCGGTACGAGCCACACTCCAGAGGGTCACCTTTCCCCTTGTATAGAGGGACGAGGGTACTCAGTTCCCAATCCACTGGAATGCGGCCTTCTTTCACCACCAGATTACAGATCTCTGTCATTCTCTTCACACCCCAACTTCCTGCTGCTTTCAACATATCTCCCACAACTCCCGTCGGTCCTCCCGCTTTTCTACCCTTCATTGCTTTTATCGCTTCCTCAACTTCCTTCTCAGTTATCTTCTCTGCCGGTCCTAAAACTGGGTTACTCTCTATGTTGCCATCCCATTCATTCTCTGAATTCAACAGCATTTCCATATATCTTTTCCATCTTCCTTTAATTCCATCTGGGTCGACAACGATTTGTCCCACTTCATCCTTCAAGCAACTCACCCCCATCACATTACACCTCTCTTTCGCTATCTGCTTTGCAATCCTGAATACTGCTTTCTGACCCTCTTCCGAATCCAAGCGTTCTCCGAACATTTTCCTACATGCCTCCTGCGCCTTTGCTACCTCTTTCTTTGCAGCCTTCCTGGCTGCCTTATAACTTTCATGCTCTGCTGTTTCTGCTCCCGTACCCTTCGCCTTCTGCCACTCCTTGAACTTCTTCCTCTTCTCGTCAATCCTCTTTCCAACTTCATCATCCCACCACCATGTTTCCGAGTGCCTCGGTGGTCCTTTTGTCCATCCACATACCTCACCAACGGCTCCCAAGAGACTAGCTTTCATTGACATCCAACCACTTTCAAGCTCAACCACATCATCCTCGACGCTACTCAGCCTCTCTTTTAATGCCTCCCTTACTGTCACCTCTTTCAACCTCCACACCTTCATTCTCGGTTGGTACTTCACCCGCCGAGCTCTCCTCGCACCTTTCACCCTTACGGCGCAGACAACCAAGTGGTGCTGTGAAACAGCCTCCTCCCCCGGGATCACCTTTGTGTCCCGGAGGTGCCCCCTATCTCGCCTATGCACCATCAGGTAGTCAACGGTTGTCGTCGACCCACCTGACATGTATGTAACAAGCTTATTATCCTCTTTCTGGAACTGAGTATTACAAATCAACAAATCAGCTCCATCAGCAAACTCCAAAATCCTTTCACCTTCTCCATTTCTCACACCATATCCGTAACCCCCATGAACTCCGTCAAAACCATCCATACTCCTTCCCACATGTCCATTTAGGTCTCCTCCTACCACAACAACTTCCTCATCTTTCACGTTTTCCATCAGCTTCTCCATCGCACACCAGAACTTGTCCTTATCTTCATCGCTTCGACCAACCTGCGGAGCATATCCCGAGATGACGTTCACCAAGAGCTTTCCAATCATCATTTTCACCATCATCAACCTATCACTCACTCAAGTCACACTCACCACACTGTCTACAAACTCCTCAGAAAACAGGACACCAACACCATTCACGCCCTCCAGGCACCCTTGCCACACAAACTTGTATTTCTGTCCCTGCCTACCCTTCACCATTCTCACACCACTTCCTTTCCATCTCGTCTCTTGCACACAACATATGTCCACTCTTCTTCTGACCAATACTTCCACCACTTCTCCTGATCTCCCTGTCATTGTCCCTACATTCCATGTCCCAAACCTCAGAAACCGATCTCCACTTCGGGCTGTACCCTGCCCACATGTAGTTGTAATTGTCATGGTTCTCTTTTTGAGGCAATGTTTTTATGGCCGGATGCCCTTCCTGATGCCAACCCTCTTAGTCGCCTCTTACGACACGCAGGGATACGGCGTACCTATTCTTATCCAGGGTACACACTGGGAAAAAAGTGAACCACAAATTGTAAGTAAATGTCTATTACAGAAACTTGATGCAGAACACAAAGTTACACAATTCCAACCAGAAAGTATCTGAAAATGCAAAGCGTGTCCGCGTCTGTTTGTATTCAGATGTCTTCTTCTTCCATATGCAAAAAATAACTTTTTGAAAATAACGTCGTTTTTGAAAAAATACAAAATGAAAATTTATGATTTTATGCAGGCTTGACCTTCAGATCTAAAAAAAAAATTAGCTTCTAGCTTTTGATTGGTGAACCAATTCTGTGACCCAATATGCAAATTCTTAAAATTTCAGGTCAATCGGGTGAAAATTGATGATTTTATGTGACGCTGACCTTTGACTTTTTGACAAAATTATTGATTTGCCTTCTTCTATTATCATAATAAAGCTTTGGTGAATATTTGATGACAATAGCTCAAATGGTAAAAAAAAAGGTTATGGCCCGGACACACACACACACAGACAGACACACAGAAGTGATTCCAAAATTGCTGGAGAAGGGACGGGCTAGTGATGCTCCAGCCACCACCTAAAATAAAAACCTGGGCTACTCACACCCTTTCTCTTAGGGGGAGAGGGCAGAACGGAAGGGGTGGGGGGTGGGGGGGGTGGGGTAGTGGGAGAAACGACAGCACAGCCCATAAATACAGTCACGTGAAAAAGTAAGTACACCCCATGTAAAGTTTTGACTTTTTCAACATATTTCAACATACAGCTATTTGATCTCATTTTAACAATATTGATAGATAAAGGTGAAATAATACAACAAATATCATGAAGCATTTACATTTTGTAGTGCATTGTATAATTTAAATAAACATAAATGCAAATTTCGCATGTGGAAAAAGTAAGTACACCACTACATTTATCACTACTTCAAATACCTAAAAATAGAATCAGGTGCACCAGCTCAGGTGCAAATGATTAGAACATCATTAGAGAGGATCTTGGAGGTACATGTCTTATTTAAACCTCAGACATTTCGTTTGGTTTGCTCTTTGTTGTTGAAGTGTGCGGCGTAACCATGCCTAGATCAAAAGAGCTCTCTGAGGCCTTCGGAAAGAAGGTTATAGATGCCTACGAGTCTGGGAAGGGATTTAAAAAGATCTCCAAACAATTTGAAATCAATCATTTGACTGGCCGGAAGATCATCTACAAGTGTCAGATTCCAAACAACTGCCAACTTGTTCAGGCCAGGCCGCCCCAGCAAGTTCAGCCCGAGAGCAGACCGCAAGATGCTGAAAGAAGTCTTGAAGAACCCCAGAATGTCATCACGGGACCTACAGGTAGCTCTTGCCACTGTTGATGTCAAAGTGCACGAGTCTACCATTAGAAAGAGGCTGCACAAATTTGATCTACATGGGAGGTGTGCCAGGAGGAAACCTTTGCTGTCCAGAAAGAACATCAGGGAAGACTAAAGTTTGCCAATTAACACCGAGGCAAAGACCAGCACTTCTGGAACAATGTGCTCTGGACAGATGAGTCAAAGGTAGAGCTATTTGGCCACAGTACCAGAAGACATGTTTGGCAAAAACCAAACACAGCATTTGAGCACAAGAACCTGATACCAACTGTAAAGCATGATGGTGGAAATATTATGGTTTGGGGCAGCTTTGCTGCATCAGGGCCTGGGCAGCTCACCATCATAGAATCCACTATGAATTCTTCATTGTACCAGAGAGTGCTTGAGGATAATGTGAGGCCATCTGTCGGAAAGTTGAAGCTCAACCGAAAGTGGACCTTGCAACATGACAATGACCCTAAACATACCAGTAAATCCACCAAGGAATGGCTGAAAAGAAAGAAATGGAGGGTTCTGGAATGGCCAAGTCAAAGCCCGGATCTAAATCCCATCGAAATGTTGTGGGGGGATTTGAAACGAGCTGTGCATGCAAGAAACCCCTCAAACATCGCACAACTGAAATAATTCTGCATGGAGGAGTGGGCAAAAATTTCTCCCAGTCGGTCAGAGACTGGTAGACAGTTATAAGAAACGCCTACTTGAGGTTGTTTCTGCCAAATGGGGCAATACCAACTATTAGAGCCAAGGGTGTACTTACTTTTTCCACATGCGAAATTTGCATTTATGTTTATTTAAATTATACAATGCACTACAAAATGTAAATGTTTCATGGTATTTGTTATATTATATCACCTTTATCTATAAATATTGTTGAAATGAAGATCAAATAGCTGTATGTTGAAATATGTTGAAAAAGTCAAAACTTTACATGGGGTGTACTTACTTTTTCACGTGACTGTAACTAGATGGTATTCATGGAATACTTACCCTGCGCAGTCAACTTGTTGCAAGCCAACTCTTCTCTTTTTGAACATTTTTTTTCTTTGATCCAAAATGGCTGCCAGACCACGTGATCAATGACATCATAAATTTATATTCTCTAATATAATTGTTGCATCGATCACGCTCAATACATTTCAAACTGATCAGACTAAGGGTTGTCCCTGTCGAATTATGACGTCATAATTATGGCACCACATGACATCATCGTTTACAACACCTATTCCCCATATGGAGTTCTTTACAATGAGCCACAAGGCACACGGCACACGTACGCAGATGAATGCTTCACCCCGCTTTTCACTTCGCGAGCGCAGGGTAATGAATACAGCAGAAGGCTGTTGGCTAGGTTGAGGGCTTGTGGAGTGGCTGATAGAGACATAGCTAACTGGATTGGAAACTGGCTGAGTGATAGGAAGCAAAGAGTGTCTGTGAACAGGATACCTGGTGTGAGGTTGTAAGTAGTGGGACGTAACGGCGTAACCCAGGGATCAGCTCTAGGACCAATATTTTTCAAAATTTACATCAATGATAAGGCCATGGGGTTGGGAGTAGGCTATCCAAATTTGCAGATGCCACTAACGTTGGAGGTAATAGGCTAGTGGCCAAATGAGGTTTTGGGTGGCAAACCCCTACCCAAGGTAGAACAAGTCACAACCTATTTTTTCTTGAAGAGGGATGTTTGGGGAGTTAGAAAATCATGGTTGTGAACCTGAGATCATTGCACAACATTTTGAAAATCACGTTTACATATGTACCACTGCAGACTGCAAAAATGGATTTAATCGCCACAGATTTTGGCTCATATTGGCTCATATATTTGTTAATACTGGTGCTACAAACACAAATTTGGTACCAAAATGTGCGGAATGATGACATATATATCTGTAAAAACCATTTGTGATGTAACAAAGGCTTTTGTGTGACCTACAGGCAAAAATAGTCGAATTTTACTCAACAAATCAGCTTCGGGTTTACCAATAAATATCAACAAAAACATTAATTACTTCAAAAATATTGGACTTGCAGACATACTTGTTACATCAACATAATCCAAGTTTATTTACCCTTTGAAAAATATATCTAATGATATAATTGTCACTGAAATGATATAGTTATAACTGAAATCATATGTCGCCCCACTAATGCTGACCGATAGAAATCCCGAAGCAGATATGCAACATGAAGAATTGACTTAGGATTCTGACACAATTGTGAAAGTGACTTTTATAGACATCATGTTGATATAAGCTATTTCACATATGACGATAATGAATTCATAACATGCACTGTAACTTATGTACATCTATTACATGAAGTAATACATGTAATACATTTAAAAGTTCAGTCACGCTCTTCATCAGTGCCGTCGTCAAAGACAACAGAATCATCAACATTTGGACAATCGTCTGCACTACACGAGCAGAATTCAGTGCAGGTCAGTCCTGCAGAGATACAATGACATGTTCTGCTCTGCCTACAGTCATCGTCGGTGCAGTAGAGATGCGTGAGATCTCGAACCTCCCTTGGGGCTGCATCCTTTTGGAACATGACAGGCTCAAGTTTGTTGTCTCTGACCTGCCATCCATTACCATCGGGGTTCCAAAGTACAGGCTTCGCTACATGGCTGTGGGTCCATATCGCCACCTGGTAATTTGCTCGCTTCAGATGTTGTTCGAAAGCATCGTCTGTTGGTGGGAAGAGAGATGCCCGTTTGTCACTTGTGCAGGCATAAACATAACGAAGTTGGTCGAGTGTGTGAATTGACTTTGAACCATACAACGACAGAGCATATTTTGTGGCAGTGCTGACGACATTGGTTGTATCTCTGGTTTGGCCTAACCGTGACAGTGGTGCCAAGTGTGCAATGTTTTGCTTGAGTTTCGAATATGCAGTGCGTTTCCCGACTTTGAACAGCGAGGAGGTTGTGTCACAGCCACTTATAGCATGTGATGCTGGCAAGCAACTTGACGTATCCTGACCGATGTCGTCCGTTATTCTGTTGACAGGAATGAATCTCTGACGATTCGTTGTTTTTGTACAGTGACCTGCATTCATGTACACTTTGGTGTCCCCAAACATGCCTTTCCCACAGTAATAGATGAGTAGGACCAACACGTCAGTGTCATCACATCGTACAATGACCCTTGAGTGTGTGCTCTGGCGAGATGGATAGCATGTAGCAGGAGCCGTGTGTCAGCCTCCTCATGTGTGCTGAACAATTCAGGTAGTTCCCGGATGCCTCTATGATCCACAACTTTAACTAGCAGGCCATCGTTAAAGCCTCCTGCCAGTGTGACAGATTGGTTTTCCTCAAGCTGCAATTGGGCGGCTACTGTCAAGTAACTGCAGAGGAAATCGGCAAGCACTGATTTGTTTGTGGTGTTCTTCAGGAACTTCCTGTAGTTTGGAACTGTGCGTTGTCCATCGATGACATATCTGGGTGTTGACTCTCCACCAGTGCGACGTTCTCTTTCCAGCTGCTTGATAGAGAGTGGTACATCATACCTGTCAAAAACCAATGTAACTGATGTCACACCTTGGTTACTAGCAAGCAGTGACTGAATCTTCTGCATTATGGTACGTCCGAGATCATCAAATGTGTCAAACTGGGCTTCATCAAGTGCCTGAAGTAGTGCCATCCCATCAATGACATAAGCAGTATCATGTTGGTCAGAGGGTTCGAGCACCTGGACTTCCTCGCAATTAGCTTCTAACTTCTTTGCCAGATCCGCCTTGTTGGTTTTTCGCATTGTCCCATCATTGTTGAAGAGGGACGGTGGCACAGGAGCCAGTTCATGTGTCAGGACTTGTTCCAGACTGACATCGCGTTTCTTTGAGACAGCAAGCAGCCGCCGGAAAAGTACTTCTGAATCCACCATCAATTTATCTCGTTTGTTGGTTTTCATGGGTTTTGACATGTCCGCAAACGTTGGTGTCTTTGTTCGTGAGTCTGTTTCCCAGAAACTCTTGGTTTGGTCAGCAAGAAGTCGCTTTTCGATAAAACTTTTGTTGCATTTCTGGGCGTCTGTTAAGAAATGTCCAAGTCCGTTTGATACTTCTTGTGAAGCAACCTGGCCTGTGGCGATGTTGACCAATTCATCAGGTACAGTACATAGGTCAAACGGATTTTGTGCGTTTGATACAAATTCCGTGATCTTGGTAACATCTTGTTCATCCCTTACCATCCTTGTCTTTCCATGCTCAGCGTGGTTTGTGGAAGCTACTTCAGTGTCCCCATCACAGAGTTCTTTAAAAGCCGTCCTCAGGTTGACAAATGGCGATCGTCCTCAGGTTGTTCTTCATAACACCTTCATCACTACAGCTGGTTACATTCGTGTGTGATTTCTCACTGGTGCACCACTGAATAAAGTCGTAGAGTGTATTAGGAACGAATTCTGCACAGTGCTGAATATCTGTTTCCTCGACAGGTGCATACATATTTCCAACATGCTCGATATCAGCCATGTGCTTCCTCAGGATACCAGCTGCAGCATGCAAAGTATGCATTTCACTATCTATGGCTGATGGTACATCAGACGGGATGTCTTCATATTGTGGTTCATCAGTCATGCTCTGCAGAATCGTGGCTTTTCTCAGGGCATCACCTAAGGTCACAGAAGAAGAGCATATGATGTCAGTGTGGCCATCAAATGTTACACAGACTATTTGGTCACCATAATATTTAGTTAATCGCTCCTTCAACTTCCAAGTTTTATACTGTTCTGCATTCGTGGTACCCAGTGAAACCAAATATCCAACGTATTCATCTTTCAGATGAACGAGGGGTGTCACTGTCTTAGTTTTGGAGAACACAGTTTGTTCCAGATAACATTTCAGTTCATCAAAAGCTTCATCATGTAATGTGCCCATTGTTTCCTCTCCTGATTTACGAATTGCAGCAGTGATGTTCCGTTCTGAAATATAGTGTGAATAGCATAACCTGTGGTACTTGGCATCATAGGCGAACAAATCTGGAAAGGCAAGCATGCGCATGTGTATTTTATTGTCTTGTCTTTTGTCAGCTGCTGCCAGAACTTTTTCTCTGGTGGACTGTCCAGTTCCTGTAGATACCGGTGTAAGCGTGTTTCTGGAAGTGTTGGATTTTCCACAAATGAAGCAGTTAGTCCTGATGTCAAACCCAGCTGTTTCATTTCTGCTGATTCTTGTGTGTTCTGCTGCCGCAGACGTGCATGGTTGCTGGTCACTCTCACTGGGGTTGGATGTGGAGATATTTGACTTGCTGGTATACTTGGCCCGACACGATTTGTGGAATGATACTTTCAAATCAAGACTCAATATGTCTTGTTGCAAAGGCCAGATACTTTCATAAACGTCATCTTTTCTGATTTGACTTGCTTTGAAGATTGCACTCAAACCATTAAATGTTGGGTTCTTTACAACTTCTTGCTTTTTAGGGTTGAGGGGTTTAAAGCATATGATGCAGTGGTCAGTGTCAATTTTACGACGCTTCACAACAGGTGGTTCCAGATCCATAATTGCAGATCAATTGTCAGCACAAGCATCTGAAATGAAATAATTAAAGATAAGTATATATCAGTCGTTTTAGAAAAAGGCAATCAAGCTCAAAATTGATTTTCTGCAACTGGATTTAAAATCATTCTTGTTTGGTTAATGCATAAACATGTATTATAAATTAATCAATGTCGGTTACTTTTAGGGGGGGTGACATATGGTTTCGGTAATAACTCTATTAATCCAACTGATTTATCTTTATGAGTTATATTTCTAAAAAGGAGAATGATAGAGGGTTATTTTGATGTAATATGTAGTAATACAACTCAAATACTTATGAAGAAATTAATTGTTTAGTTGATATTTATTGGTAAACCCGAAGCTGATTTATTGCGCAAAATTCCACTATTTTTGCCTGTAGGTCACACAAAAGCCTTTGTTACATCACAAATGGTTTTTACACATATATATGTCATCATTCCGCACATTTTGGTACCAAATTTGTGTTTGTAGCACCAGTATTAACAAATATATGAGCCAATATGAGCCAAAATCTGTGGCGATTAAATCCATTTTTGCAGTCTGCAGTGGTACATATGTAAACGTGATTTTCAAAATGTTGTGCAATGATCTCAGGTTCACAACCATGATTTTCTAACTCCCCAAACATCCCTCTTCAAGAAAAAATAGGTTGTGACTTGTTCTACCGTGGGTAGGGGTTTCTCACATTTTAGGCCCCTTTTTTAATTTTGCCACTAGCCTATAAGGTCGACAGCAGAGAATGAGCATAATGTGATTCAGAAAGCCGAGATACTCTGATTGATTGGGCAAATGATTGGTAGATGGAGTTTAACAGAAGTAATTGTAAGGTGCTGAGTTTGGGTTAGAATAATACTATTTAATGCAAGGGGGGCAGTGTTGGAGTGTGTGACACAAAAAAGGATCTAGCAGTGGTAATACAGTAGATGCCACAGTGCTAGGCAACCATCGGTAAAACTAATATGGTTTTAGTTTCTGTGATGGTTGGTTGTAGGTTTAGGTTGTATTCATATAGGGATAACTTGCATAACAGAGGGTTAGTGTTAACACTGTACAGGAATATAGTGAGGCACCACCAGAAATATCACCAGGAACCAGGAATACTACATATTATATATCTACTAGCAGAAGTACCCGGCATTGCCGGGCGGGGGAGGGGAGGGGAGGGGAGGGGAGGGGAACGGTGGGGAGGGGAGAGGAGTGGGAGGGGGAGGGGGAGAGGGGAGAAGAGGGGGGGATGGGGAGGGTGAGGGATGGGAGGGGGTGAGAGGGGGGAGAGGGGGGAGAGGGGGGAGGGGGGAGGGGAGGAGGGAGGGGGAGGGGGGAAGGGGGGGAGGGGAGGAGGGAGGGGAAGGGGGGAAGGGGGGGGGAGAGGGAAGAGGGGGGTGGGGAGGGTGAGGGATGGGAGGGTGAGGGATGGGGGGAGGGGGATGGGGGGGGAGGGGGTGGGAGTGGGGAGGGGGGGTGGGAGTGGGGAGGGGGGAGGGGGAGGAGGCTTAGGGGAAGGGGGAGGGGGCTTAGGGGAAGGGGGAGGGGGAGGGGGAGGGGGGACCCGGCAGAAGTACCCGGCATTGCCGGGTGGGGGAGGGGAGGGGAACGGGGGGGGGGAGGGGAGAAGAGGGGGGAGGGGAGAAGAGGGGGGAGGGGAGGGGGCAAAGGGAGGGGGAGGGGAGAAGGGGAGGGGTAGGGTGGAGGGGGTAGGGTGGAGGGGGAAGGGGAGGGGGGAGGGGGAAAGGGAGGGGGAGGGAGGAGGGGGAAAAGGGAGGGGGAGGGGGAGGGGGAAAAGGGAGGGGGAGGGGGGAAAGGGAGGGGGAGGGGGAAAATGGAGGGGAGGGGGAAAAGGGAGGGGAGGGGGAAAATGGAGGGGAGGGGAGAAGGGGAGGGGGGAGGGGAGAAGGGGAGGGGAGAAGGGGAGGGGAGAAGGGGAGGGGAGAAGGGGAGGGGTAGGGTGGAGGGGGATCGGAGGGGGGGACGGAGGGGGGAGGGGGAAGGGGGAGGGAAGGGGATGGCCAGTCAACAATGACGTTGCAGTTCTCATGGTCGGAGAGCAGCACAACAATCGGACATAGTGCTGCATATTCGCAACAGCACGAAGCGGATTTTGGAGACTCACCGATCCTGTGACGTCCTCCAGTACCGGTGTTGCCGGGCGGGGGAAGGGAGACCCGTACATTCCCAACCCGTACATTCGCCCTCTCGACTCAAGCTCACTCGGACAAAAGCCTCGCACAAATTACACCGTGAAGGCCCAATGGTCATGTCTATGCCACAAATCACGGGCGCACTGAATTGAAAATATATAGAACGCTCATACTCCGTGAAAAGTGAAGCCGCCGTGTCGCCATCTTGGTCAGCACGACTCGACCAACTCGCTTCGCAGATCTCGTTTTGTGCGGCAATAAACTGCTCCAATCGGTTACGGAAGGGTTGTGGAAAGACGTTTCACAGCTGTTTCAAAGACATTTAATTAATATCGCACAAAATCGATACAAAACACGATCGCATAAAAGGTGAAAAAACGTGTGACGTGTGACGGGATGGAACATCACATGATCGCTCTGAGCGAATCAGCGAGCTGCTCTGGAACCGGCTGAGATTAGCGGGTACTTCGCTGAAATGCGCTGAGGTAAATATGAATAAAAAATATGGATCGTCAAATATTTTGAGTTCGGCCATGTTCGTCCCAGGCTCAATGGCCATATCTATGCCAAATATCAAGCACGTAAGCCTCTCCGTTTAGGAGTCTATCGGTAACATTACACACACACACACAAACTGTGTTTTATATATATAGATAAGAGGAATGGTGGTTAAAATTATCAATTTACAATTGAAATTACAATCAATTGAAAATTTTAATGACCTCTTATAGATAATATGTAGTTCTGTAAATTTGTATTGATACTCGTATATCTTAAATTCAGTATTAAAAACTTTATAGCACTTTTTAACAATTTTGGCAGCCATTTTGAAAAACAATTGTATTTTGTCATTTTGAAAACGAAATGGCTGCCATGTTGAATTTTCGAGTTGGATAATCGACTGGATTAAAAAAGTTTCCATATACTAACATAACTGCCAAATTTCATGCTTGTATCATAACTTGAATGGTTTTTAGCTCACCTGGAACGAAGTTCAGGGGAGCTTATGTGAGCGCATCATCCGTCCGTCAGTCCGTCCATCCGTAAACACTTGCAACTTCTTCTCTGAAACCGCTGATGGGATTGTGACTAAACTTGGCACAAATTATATTTGTTGTGTTGTGACTAAAGTTTGTTCATAGCATTAAAAAACATCGGGGTCAAAGTGGATCCAGATTTGACCCCCCAAAATAGGAATTTGCTTTTTCCTCTGAAACTACACACACTATGTCGATGAAACGATATCACAACCTTCATCACCCGTGATGTACCAAAGAAAAATTGGGGATTGAGGAGGCATACGGGGTTGCGGGAAGGGAGGGGGGGGGGGGGGGGAGTTGCCCCCCCAAAATAGGTTTTTTTTGTTTATTTGTTTAAAGTCTTATGATGATGTTAGTATGATTCTACATTCTGCCCTATCTTCTAGCAACTATTGAAATTGGTTTAAAATACCTTTAGTCAATGCAGTGAGTACAGTATACTGTTTTGTTCTACCAGGTGAGCGCCAGGGGTATTGCCCCTATGTTTGGATGTTTTTGTGTTAGCTGCCTAGCGACACTGGACACTTAATGCTTGTGTCATCTGCTGTAAAATGTGTAACTAGAGATGGTATTCACAGAATCCTTACCCGGCGCAGTCTTGAGAAGGACTTGTTGGCAGCCAACTCTTCTGTTTTTCAAGGGTTTTTTTCTTTGATCCAATTCCAATATGGCTGCCAGACCACGTGACCGATGACATAATAAAATTATCGTTCTCTAATATGATTGTTGTGAAGATCACACACAATACATTTGATGACGCAACATTCAACCAATGACGTCATCGTTAACAACACTTATTCCCCATGCAGAGTTCTTTACAATTAAAGCAGCAAATGTATGTGCCATGTGGTGTACTAAGCCTGACACTGACAGATATGAACAATGAACGGATCAAACTATAAATGATATGGACTATCGATGGACATGAATTTCATTTCATTATTATTTTTTAGAAGATTTTCTTTTTTAGTGTTCACGGAAGTCCTAAAGTTACGGAATGCAGTCGCTATATCAGTTGGGATGTATAGTATACATAATATAGCTCGGCTGTGACTCATTACCCTATTTTGATCTCATGTTCCGATGAAGAGCAAATAGGAAAGTAGGTGATTAAAGAAAATGCCGTTTCGGTTTTAGATCCACAAAAGGTTCATCGGAGCTGTGAGATAATAATAATAATAAATAAAAATTGCCAAAAGTTTTTTGGAGTATTGAGTTAGGCGGGAGCCGTAGCGCGGCAAGTTACACATGGTGAGATTTGTGCAGTGGTGCTTGCTTTCCTTTGTGTGTCCTCCTTGGGCAGACATTTCATGAACTTTGCAACTTAGTGCGTTTCACGTTGATTGGATACGAGTCCCGATGTGAAGCCTCGTTCTCTTGGAAATTGAATTGACCTGTGGGCTCCATGCGATCGAGGCCTAGTGTGCCGAGTGAGCATTAATACTGTTACGAGATTCAAAAATAAAAATTGCGTCAATATTCTTTTTGCGTTGTTGTAATTCTAATTGTGCGGATTATATATATGTAACCATCCATCAATCTGCAGGCCTGTCCAATCCAATCGCGCATGTCGAAAGAAGACTCTCAGTCATTCCATTGATGTATTGTATGTATTAAGTAGATACAATATGAGGAAATTGATAGATTTAATTAATGCCGTCTGGTGACACAGGTATTATTGGCCAAATACTGTTTTTATAATCTCTTGTCCTTAACGTGTGTATGTGTGTGTGTGTGTGTGTGTGTGTGTGTGTGTGTGTGTGTGTGTGTGTGTGTGTGTGTGTGTGTGTGTGTGTGTGTGTGTGTGTGTGTGTGTGTGTGTGTGTGTGTGTGTGTGTGTGTGTGTGTGTGTGTTTGTGTGTTTTTTTGAGTGATGGATGTGAGTGAGTGGTGAGATGTGATAGCATGGCTACAATACTGGGTACATTAAGTGTTACATCTGAGTGGAAACATATAGTTTCAGGAAACGGTAAGTATGCTGTATTATGTTGTTCGGGTCCGACGAATTACCCAAACGTACCCAAATGTAAGTGAATTTACCCAAATGAAAGCACAATGTACCCAAATATAAGTGAATTTACCCAAATGAAAGCACAATGTACCCAAATGTAAGTCGTACTACGTAAAGGAAGGTTATTTTATGCAGTAAAACGTTACGGTGTGCTTCTTGACGTCAAAGAAAACGAGTGTCACAATCAAAATGACGGAGATCTTGTCTGAACCCAGACAAGATTTACCCAAATGAAGATCATCTCACACGGAACTAGTCACACAAAGTGAAGTAAATATAAATATTTTATCAAAGTAACACCCTACTTTCTTATTATTTGTATCAAAATGATGTGGAATATTTACCCAAATGAAAATTCTCAAAAATGACGATTTACCCAAATTTACCTAACCCTAACCCTAACCCTAACAACAACTATAATCTGGTGCAGAAAAAAAAGCATAGTGCCCTATGGGCCATACACATTGCCCTATTGGCCTGACTGTGCACACCGTAATGTTTTACTGCATAAAATAACCTTCCTTTACGTAGTACGACTTACATTTGGGTACATTGTGCTTTCATTTGCGTAAATTCACTTACATTTGGGTAATTCGTCGGACCGTGTTGTTCTGTATATAATGGAGTATCCGAATTTGAAGCATCAGACCTGCTACATGCTACGTTTTCACCAAAATTAAAATAAGAGCACTTCGCACACTGGATTCCTGCATAACGCAGCACCGGAGGACACGGACACGAAAACATGTTCTGACGTCATCAGGAAACGGGTGGTCGTCTGCCAGCGAGTGACTGCTTTGCTATCCCAACAAACGGACCAGAGTTGCACATAATCAAGTTTCGAATGATGCAGGTTTCTTTTCACTTTTGCTGGGATGTGATTCGTGCATAACAAGGCGGACAAGGAAAAAAATACGACAAGATTATCGTGAAAAAAATTCACTTTGTGATTGATCGATTGAATAAGCATCAAGGGCATTCTTCTTAATGTATTTCTTAACCTACACACCTAGTTCATTTCATGAGTCCTTCGTGATTTGAAAATGAAACTGACGTCACGATTATTTTGAATTTGGTGGACACCAAGCATTATGCACGAATCACTTATTTTGCCACGCATTGCACATTTCAAGGAATTTTAGAAAATGTATAAAAAGCAACACCAGGATACATACTAGACATCAAACATTCCATTTAATTACAATTTTAATCATCAATGCTTATTTTTATTTAAAGACAACAACATGCATTTTAAGGCCATTTTCCCTGCTAGAGCGGGGGTTAGCCTTGCGGTCCCCATGACAATCTTCTCCATTTTGCCCTATTTTCTGCATCTCTCCTTGTTAACCCCCTTGCCCGCATTTCTTCTTCCACCATCTTTAGCCAAGTCTTTCTCGGCCTTCCCCGTCCTCTACTTCCTTCTACATTCATTTCCATCACTCTTCTCAACCAGTCACTTTCATCCTTCCTCAACACATGACCAAACCAGCTCAACCTGTTCCTCTTCACAGCATCAATCACAGACCCTCTATTCCCATCATCTTTCACAATTCATCATTTGTCTTCCTCTCTCTCAACGATACTCCGCACATCCACCGAACCATTCGCATTTCCACCCTTTCCAGCCTTCGTTGTTGCTCTACGTTCATTACCCATGTCTCGCTCCCATAAATCATAACACTTCTCACACATGCAGCATACACCTTTCCCTTCAGCTTCAACGACACTCCCCTCCATCAGCACGCCACTCAGTTCCCGAAACTTCTTCCATGCACATCTCACTCTTGCAACCGTTGCCGAGTCTGATCCACCTTCTCCATTCAGCATGTCTCCGAGGTAGCAAAATGTTTTCACACCTTCGAGCTTCACGCCGTCTCCAAGATCCAACTCAACATTTCCTCCATCTGCAGCTCCCTCTGTGCACACCTTACATTTGAATGTAGCTGCCACACTGGTTAATGACCCTCTCAGACCACTACATTTTTGATGAACCCACTCAGCGCACATTGTACATTGAATGGAGTTCACTCCGACACCCTTCCTGCACACAGCACATGGCCACTTCCCAGTTCTTTCCACCTCACCACATGCTTTACCACTTGCCATCACCTTCGTCTTTCCGATATTCACCTTCAGACCTTTTGTATCCATACATTCCTTCCACTTGTTCATCATTTCCTTCAGTCCATCCATACTTTCCGCAATCAACACCAGATCATCTGCATACAACAAATCCCACGGTAAACCCTCCTTTACGTTCTGAGCCAGCACCTCCATCACAGCTACAAATAGTAGTGGATTTAGTACCGACCCCTGATGCACTCCCACCTTCACCTCAATCTCACCACTATTCCCGTCCTTCGTCCTTACAGCTGTGCGCGCTCTTTTGTACATTGCCATCACGACTCTGATCAACCATTCCTCCACTCCTAACTTCCTCAATGCCCATGTCAATACTTCGCGTGGAACCCCATCGAATGCTTTCTCCAGATCAACAAACCCAAGAAACAACTTCTTCCTCTTCTCCATGTACTCTCCTGCAACTGCCTCACAATAAAGAGCGCGTCTGTCGTTCCTCTTCCTGGCATAAATCCAAACTGCATTTCGTCGATCTTCACCTTCTTCCTTATCCTCCTCTCCAACACCCTTTCCAATACCTTCATTGGAATATCTTCATTCATTGTCTTCATTGGAATTTGGAATATCTTCATTGAAATATCTTCATTGGAATATCAATACCTTCATTCCTCCAATACCTTCATCACCTCCCGTCTGGACTACTGCAATAGCCTCCTCTATGGTTCACCCTCAAAAATCACCAATAAACTCCAATACATTCAGAACTCCGCTGCCTGTCTACTCACCCATTCCCGGACCCGTGACCACATCACCCCCGTCCTTTACAAGCTTCACTGGCTCCCCATCCCCCAGAGAATCCAGTACAAAATCCTCCTCTTGACATACAAAGCCCTCCATAACCTGGCCCCATCCTACCTGGCTGACCTCCTCTCCAGACACACTCCCACCCGCAACCTCCGCTCTGCTGGTACCAACCTCCTGACCCCCTCCATCCGGACCAAATTCAGATCCTGGGGGGACAGGGCCTTCTCCATCGCTGCTCCCACCCTCTGGAACTCACTACCTCACACCATCAGAGACTCCTCCTCACTCACCACATTCAAAACATCACTAAAGACCCACCTGTTCAACACTGCATTCAACATTCAACCCACAGCATTTAACCCCTGACTATCTCTTCTCCTTCTCCCTCCTTTTGCTTTAAATATTTCCTTATTGATTCTTGTCTTTTTGCAATTGTGGTTTTCATGTATTGTTATGCATTATGTTTTCCACTCTGTCAAAGTGCCTTTGGGCTACTTGAAAAGCGCTATACAAAATAAATGAATTATTATTATTATTATTATTCATTCCACGCTCCAATAACTTTATCGCTCGGTGCGAGCCACACTCCAGATGGTCACCTTTCCCCTTGTATAGAGGGACGAGGGTACTCGGTTCCCAATCCACTGGAATGCGGCCTTCTTTCACCACCAGATTACAGATCTCTGTCATTCTCTTCACACCCCAACTTCCTTCTGCCTTCAACATATCTCCCACAACTCCCGTCGGCCCTCCCGCTTTTCTACTCTTCATTGCTTTTATCGCTTCCTCAACTTCCTTCTCAGTTATCTTCTCTGCCGGTCCTAAAACTGGGTTACTCTCTATGTTGCCATCCCATTCATTCTCTGTATTCAACAGCATTTCCATATATCTTTTCCATCTTCCTTTAATTCCATCTGGGTCCACAACGATTTGTCCCACTTCATCCTTCAAGCAACTCACCCCCATCACATCACACCTCTCTTTCGCTATCTGCTTTGCAATCCTGAATACCGCTCTCTGACCCTCTTCCGAATCCAAGCTTTCTCCGAACATTTTCCTACATGCCTCCTGCGCCTTTGCTACCTCTTTCTTTGCAGCCTTCTTGGCTGCCTTATAACTTTCATGCTCTGCTTTTTCTGCTCCCGTACCCTTCGCCTTCTGCCACTCCTTGAACTTCTTTCTCTTCTCGTCAATCCTCTTTCCAACTTCCTCATCCCACCACCATGTTTCCGAGTGCCTCGGTGGTCCTTTTGTCCATCCACATACCTCACCAACGGCTCCCAAGAGACTAGCTTTCATTGACATCCAACCACGTTCAAGCTCAACCACATCAACCTCTACCATACTCAGCCTCTCTTTTAATGCCTCCCTTACTGTCACCTCTTTCAACCTCCACACCTTCATTCTCGGTTGGTACTTCACCCGCCGAGCTCTCCTCGCACCTTTCACCCTTATGTCACAGACAACCAAGTGGTGCTGTGAAACAGCCTCCTTCCCCGGGATCACGTTTGTGTCCCGGAGGTGCCCCCTATCTCGCCTACGCACCATCAGGTAGTCAACGGCTGCCACTCCTTGAACTTCTTCCTCTTCTCGTCAATCCTCTTTCCAACTTCCTCATCCCACCACCATGTTTCCGAGTGCCTCGGTGGTCCTTTTGTCCATCCACATACCTCACCAACGGCTCCCAACAGACTATCTTTCATTGACATCCAACCACGTTCAAGCTCACCCACATCATCCTCTACCATACTCAGCCTCTCTTTTAATGCCTCCCTTACTGTCACCTCTTTCAACCTCCACACCTTCATTCTCGGTTGGTACTTCACCCGCCGAGCTCTCCTCGCACCTTTCACCCTTATGCCGCAGACAACCATGTGGTGCTGTGAAACAGCCTCCTCCCCCGGGATCACCTTTGTGTCCCGGAGGTGCCCCCTATCTCGCCTACGCACCATCAGGTCGTCAACGGTTGTCGTCGACCCACCTGACGTGTATGTAACAAGATTATTATCCTCTTTCTGGACCTGAGTATTACAAATCAGCAAATCAGCTCCATCAGCAAACTTCAAAATCCTTTCACCTTCTCCATTTCTCACACCATATCCGTAACCCCAATGATCTCGTGAGATCTTGGAGACGGTGGGAGGGATTTTCGAAGCTCCACACGGTCTCCACGTTTTTCGAAGTTAAGTCTGTTCACAATTGTATTTTGTCGAAACTGTATTTATCTTTCGGTGTGTGAAGTTATTGTGTGCAACTTTGGTTGTTTCTCGGTGTTTATCTTTCATAAATTGATCGTCTGTTTGCCGTGTCGCGAGCAAGGCCTTTGCCGCGTCGCGAACGATTTGAAATCGAAGTTAAGTGATTGTTCCCATTTGTATTTTCGTTAAAACTGTATTGATTTATGGTGTTGTACGTATATTGTGTCCCGACGAAGATTTTTCGGTGCAAATCTTTCATACCTGTATTGAAAATCGTGTTAATTCGTGTCGTGTCTTGAGGCCTTGTACAGTGTGCACTGTACAACCTTGAGGCTTTGTTTTTTCTCTCAGCGGTCCGTCGTTTGTGATCCAATAACTTTCGTTCTCTGTATTCCCAGTCTTTTCACCCATAGCCTACTTCCTTGTGTAAATCTCAACTCAAAAAAAAAAAAAAAAAAAAAAAAAAACATTTCCTTCTCTGTTCTCATTCGTTTATTCATTCTTATTCGTTCGTTCTTCGACCACGTGTTTCTCCCCCATTTCCCCAGATAGTTTTCACTCATTAACCTTCAATGTTTACACTTTCCCCTCAAGTTATGTATTCCGTCATATTTTATAACACCTTTTTCTTCTTCTTCTTTAAAAGGCTGCTTTCGACTTGCTCACCAAATCAATTCATCCCAAAAAAAAAATCCATCTCCTATAGTGCCTTTTTTCTACATTCCCTAAACTCTCCTGCACTCCATCCTCCATCCAGCGTCCTTAAACGTATTTTTAACTCGAAGGTCACAAGAAACTCATTTTGCAATAAATGTTCGTTTCCCATAAATCGTACACTTTCAAGAATCCAATCTCACCCCTCCCCTCCAAATCTTCCCCATAACCCCTCCCCTCCAAATCTTCCCCATAACCCCTCCCCTCCAAATCTTCCCAATCACCCCTCCCCTCCAAATCTTCCCCATCACCCATCCCTTTCAAATCTCCCCCCCTGCCCCCTCCCTCCTAAACTACCCCCTCACCCCTCCCCGCCAAGACGCCCCCTCGCCCCTCCCCTCCTAGACTCCTGCCTCACCCCTCCCTTCCAAATCTCCCCCATATCCCATCCCTTTCAAATCCCTCCCCTTGTCCCTTCCCTCCCAAACTCCCCCCTCACCCCTCCCCTTCAAATCTCCCCACCCTCATTGCTTCTCAATTTCCCCCCTCTCACTCCCCCTCCTCAAAGCGTCCTCCCCGCTTCTTCCCCCTTCAAACTCTCACCTCCATCTCCCCCAACCTTCTGCCTCGCTCTTCCCCCTCCTCAAATAACACCTCATTGTGGCTCACCCAATCACCATCAAACCTTTTGTCCGCCCCATCCTTCCCTTTCTCCGAGCTATTCTGAAATCTCTGACACACCTTCAACAGCTCTCCCTACCTCTTCCACCTCTTCCACATCTTACCCTACCCCTCCTCCCCCCTGTTCTGTATCTGATGCTCCCCCTTCCTCTTCATTAACGGTATGGACCTCAAACATCCGGGGCCTTCGTTCAAACTTAACTGATCTCTCCATACAGGTTGCTTCTGTCAAACCAGACGTGATCTGCTTAACAGAAACTTTCCTCCTTTATGATGTCTCTGATTCCATAGTATCTCTCCCGGGCTACTCCCTCCTCCGGTATGATAGACCTGAGCCTCGTCCTGGAGGCGGGGTTGCTATCTTTATCAAAAACTCTCTTCCTCACTCGCCCTGCACTGCACTCTCTCCACCTCACCCCCTGGAATACCTCTGGCTACGGCTTCCCCTTCGCTCCCACCTCTTGTTCATATGTGTGTTGTACCGTCCACCAAACAGTGATGACTCCATCTACATCTCGCTGTCTGATGATATGGACCAACTTCTATCTACTCATCCCAACTCTCTCTTCCTCATATGTGGTGATTTCAACTGTCATCATGCCAGTTGGCTGGGTGTGGGTACCTCTCTCACCAGCCATGGCTCCTCAGCAAAGGACTTCTGCGACTCACTGGGACTGACACAATCTGTCAATTTCCCGACCCGGATCTCAGTCAACGGAACATCTTCTCTTCTGGACTTGGTTATGACTAACTTCCCTGAAAATGTCTGCTGCTCTTCTTCTGCTCCGATCGGATCATCTGATCATGTCCTTGTTAAAGTGGACATCTCTCTGACCATCCTCAGGGAGCCTGCTCAGCGTCGACGAGTCTGGCATTTCACTCAGGCCAACTGGCACGGTCTTCAAGCAGCCATCAATCATCTGGACTGGTCTCCCATCTCTACCACCTCTGACATCAACTCATCCTGGGAATTCTTCCAAAGTAAATTGCTCTCTCTCAAGCACAGATTTATCCCATCTCGTCTTCAGTTGTCATACCCTTCCTCCCGTCCATGGTACACGGAATCTTGTGGTGAGGCTGTTGCCCAGAAACAACTTGCCTTCGTCTCCTGGAAAGCAAATCCAACGGAAGGAAATCTCATTTCCTTTCACAAAGCCCGAAACAAGTGTGTGTCCACCCTCAGGAGAGCCAGGAAACAATATCTCTCCGTTCTCAAGACCGAACTCTCTTATCTGTCTCCCTCTTCCAAATCCTGGTGGCGTCTGGTCAAATCCGTTTCTGGTGTTTGTTCCCCCTCCATCCCCTCCCTTACCTCAAACGGCTACACAGCTGACTCCGCACGTGAAAAAGCTGAATGCCTCAACTCTGTGTTTGCCTCTAAATCTTGTGTCCCAAACCCATCCCTCTCTGTACCCACCATACCCAGTCGTACCCTGCTGCTCCTGGACTCCGTGTCCTTTCCTCCTGACAAGGTGGAAAAGTTTCTGTCAACCCTCGACTCTGATTCTGCAACTGGACCCGACGGCATCAGCCCACTGGTCCTAAAATCCTGCTCTGCTGCTCTATCTCACCCTCTCTCTGTTCTCTTCACCCTCTCTTTTGCTCAAGGTCAACTGCCATCTGCTTGGAAATCAGCCAACATCACCGCTTTGCACAAAAAAGGTGCAAAAACAGATCCTAGCAACTACAGACCAATCAGCCTTCTCCCAATTATCAGCAAAGTCATGGAATCCATCATTGCTTCGGATATGAAATCTTTCCTCTTCTCCAATGGCTTGATCTCTGATCATCAATTTGGTTTCAGACCAGTTCACTCTACTCTGGACATGCTGCTTCTGCTGTCTCAACAATGGATGGAGGTCCTCAATGCCAAACAGGAAATTAGAGCTGTTTCCCTCGACATATCACGTGCCTTCGACACGGTCTGGCACCCCGCTCTGCTCACCAAACTCTCCTCCTTTGGTATCCATGGAAATCTCCATGCATGGCTGGCGGACTTCCTCTCTAGTCGTCGTCAACGTGTGGCCCTGAATGGGTTTCTCTCATCTCCTCTTCCTGTTCAGGCTGGAGTTCCCCAAGGCAGTGTTCTGGGCCCCGTGCTTTTTCTGGTCTTCATCAATGATCTCTCTGACTCTCTCGAAAATCCTCTCTATCTCTTTGCTGATGACTCCACTCTCTGCCGCTCCATTCCTCTTCCCTCAGATCGGCAGTCTGCTGCCTCCTCACTCTCTGAAGACCTGGACAAAATCACAGACTGGTCAAACAAGTGGAACATGTCTTTCAATCCTGACAAATCTCACACTCTTACTATGTCTCTCCGAAAAGATCGACTGGACAACCCTCCCATCTACTTTCTCAACAATCCTCTCCAAGAAGTTCTGTCGCTCAAGATTTTGGGTCTCACTATCTGCCATGATCTTTCTTGGGAAAACCACATTTCCAAGCTGGCCTCCAAAGCCAGTCGCCGACTAGGCATCCTCCGTCGTGCGAAGTCCTTCCTCGGCACACCTGAGCTCCTCACCACATACAAGGCTTTCATCCGCAGCTCAATGGAATACTGTTCTCCCCTATGGGCCGGTGCTCCTGCCTCACACCTAGCTCGGCTTCACGCTGTTGAAACCAAAGCTTTCAGAATTATTGGAATCTCCCGCGATGAAGCTATCTCTGAGGGCCTTTCACTCACTCACCGCAGGCAGGTAGGTGGTCTTTCTGTCTTCTACCGACTCCTCTCCGGCCTTGCACCCCCAGCTCTCTCTGTGCTCTGTCCCCGAAATATTCCTGCAGGTCGCACAAGATCTGCCAGCAACCCTCTGATGGTTAAACTGCCGAAATCTCGGCTCTCTGCTCACCTTCACTCTTTCATTCCTCTTTTCTCCCGCCTCTGGAACAAACTCCCTCACTCCCTTCAATCCCACTCCTCCCTCCAGGTCTTTAAAACAGCTGCTCACCACCATCTCTTATCTTCCCCCATCCAAAACCTTGATCTTTTCTACCCCCGCTAATTCACCCCAGATCCACCTTGTTTGAAATTCCAACTTCTTTCCTGGAAGTCCTGGCAGTGTCCATATGTTTTATACCTCTCCCACCGCCCCCTTCCCATGCCCCCCCCCCCCCAAAGCCCTCGCCCTCTCTCAGATCTCTCGATGTCTCCATGTCTCTCGGTCCCTGCTCTCAAATGTTGTGTTTGTGTCCTTCCCCCTCTCTCCCCATCTTGTCTACCGCTCCTGATGTTATATGTTTTATGTGTCGGTTTGTCTTTCTGTGTGATTAATGTTCGCTCTTTCACGAGCCTCGATCTTGTATACAAAAAAAAAAAAAAAACTCCCTCAAAACCGTCCATACTCCTTCCCACATGTCCATTTAGGTCTCCTCCTACCACAACAACTTCCTAATCTTTCACATTTTCCATCAGCTTCTCTATCGCACACCAGAACTTGTCCTTCTCTTCATCGCTCCGACCAACCTGCGAAGCATATCCCGAGATGACGTTCACCAAGAGCTTTCCAATCATCATTTTCACCATCATCAACCTATCACTCACTCGCGTCACACTCACCACACTGTCTACAAACTCCTCAGAAAACAGGACACCAACACCATTCACGCCCTCCGGGCACCCTTGCCACACAAGCTTGTATTTCTGTCCCTGCCTACCCTTCACCATTCTCACACCACTTCCCTTCCATCTCGTCTCTTGCACACAACATATGTCCACTCTTCTTCTGATCAATACTTCCACCACTTCTCCTGATCTCCCTGTCATTGTCCCTACATTCCATGTCCCAAACCTCAGAAACCGATCTCCACTTCGGGCTGTACCCTGCCCATATGTAGTTGTAATTGTCATGGGTCTCTTTTTGAGGCAATGTTTTTTATGGCCGGATGCCCTTCCTGACGCCAACCCTCTTAGTCGCCTCTTACGACACGCAGGGATACGGTGTTCCTATTCTAACCAGGGATTCAAATATTTTTTTATTTTTACACATTTTTATTTGAAGACGATGAAATAAAAATTGACGTAGTGAGAATGTAACATTTTATTTCAAAAATATG